>NW_028319984.1:85000-365000 GCF_062004578.1 Staurois parvus
GAGAACTGGTGAAGCCGATGACATTGAGATTTCAATGTAGTGCATAGGGAATTACAAGGACACTGGTTTTCTGGCAAGATCAGCTAGTATTGTTTTTTTCTTTTGCTGCAACCTAATAATAAAGAAAACTAATGCAGCCACCACTTCTAAGGACTGGTAGGCTGCAATATACTACCGTTTTGGGTTTGGATATCTCTGTGTCTCTGAATCTCTGTAGTAAGTTAAAACATATATATCTTTATATCTTTACTCCTTTTGACATGGTTTCTAATAAAATAAACAAACGAAACCATCGCTCAAATCTTCATGCAGACTAGGATAACTGTAACTGTCATTCGTTGTGGTGCAGCCCATAGAAGATCGGGAAATCTTGATACTGGTGATCAAAAGCAAAACAGGGCGCACTCTCTTCGTGCATTACTGTGGTGAAACACAAATTTATTTAACCTCTTGCCACCGGCGCCTCCCGGCCCTTTTAGAGTTTCAGAAGCCGGGGTTTTAGGGTCATGTGACCGCCATGATTCGCTGTCACGACGGTCACATGATCGGAAAAGGTCCCGATCGAAAGGGGAGATCGGGACCTTTGCGGGAGTCGTGGACATATGTGCGGGGAGCGCTTTCAACACGTGTAATTTCTAATTACACGCAAATATGCAGCCGCACGGCGTCTAAGCCCAGAGGCCGCATATTTGCGTGCGATCGGCGTCCATGGGTTAAAAGCATAAAAATGCATACTCACAAACCAAAGGGGTATAAAAACAGAGAAGAGTCCGTAATGACGGTCCAAAGTGACGGTAGACCCTTGGTGAGGTAGGATAAAGCGTTTCAGCTCTGAAGAAGGGAGTACGTCTCCCGAAACGTGTTAGCGTACCTCCCCAAGTGTCTACCGTCACTTTGGACTGTCATTACGGACTCTTCTCTGTTTTTATCCTCCTTTGGTTTGTGAGTATGCATTTTTGCGCTTTTAACCTCTTGCCGTCCACCTGCTGTTTATAAATGGCAGGGCGGTGGCAGTCCAGGGGCGGGTTGCCGTTCCTAAACGGCACCCACCTTTTCTAGCTGTGCGTGCTCCCTGGGAGCGCGCACCACTGCGATCCGGTGCCCGCTGTGTCCTCCGGACACAGTGAAACACCGATCGTCGGACGGGACCTCTGTACGAGGTCCCGATCATGTGATCACTGATTGGCGAATCAGTGATCACATGCAAAGTAGTAACCAAGATGTGACTTGTGACATCATTGCTTACTACGTGTGAAATCTGTGAATGATCACAGAGGTCACATGGTACAAGGCTATTCACAACAGCCTTGTACCATGTGACAAGCTGTGACCAATCACAGCTCACTCAGTATTTCTCAATGACTGCAAGAATGCAGACAGAGAGAAAGAGAAATGATTGCTTTTACATCCTATATGGGTGTAAAAGCAATCAGTGTAAAAAAAAAAAATCTTCATCACCCCCCACAAGTAGTACAGTGTCACCATGGTGACACTGTACTGCTAGGGTGACAGTATGTAAAAAATAAAAATAAAAAATAATATAAAAAAAAAATAAAAATGTAAAAAAAATGTTTAAAAATTATAATTTTTGGTTATAAACTAATCTGGATTTTTTGTTTTACTAAAAAAATAATGGAATAAATTTTGGCCAAGATTTAGGATGAAATATTTATTTGCAAAATTTTCTAAAAAAAGTTTTGGACTTTTTTGTTTTACTAAAAAAATAACGGAATACATTTTGGCCAAGATTTAGGATGAAATATTATTTATTTGCAAAATTTTCTAAAAAAATTTTTGGACTTTTTCATTTACATAGTAAAAAAAATAAAAATCCCAGCGATGAATAAATACCACCAAAATAAAGCTTTATCTCTCTCAAAAAAATGGTAAAAAATTCATATGGGTACAGTATTGCATGACCGCGCAATTGTCATTCAAATTGTGATAGCGCTGAAAGCTGAAAATTGCCCTGGACAGGAAGGGGGTGAAAGTGTCCGGACAGGAAGTGGTTAAATAAATTCTTGTTTCACCATGGTAATGCACGAAGAGAGTGCGCCCTGTTTTTGCTTTTATGGTTTCTAATAACATTGATTATAGTTAGGAGTCGATGTGGAATATTGTTATGACCTAAAACAGACCCTTCAGTTTGATATCAGCAATGTGAAATGACGGAGTCTTGATGGAATTCTGACATTCTATTCTGTTTCTTATGTTGCAGTTATTACAGCACACAAGCTGTACTCATCACTCTGGCCATCACCGCCATCGTCACCATCGCTGTGACTGTTTTTTGTTTCCAGACCAAGGTGAGAAAGATCGTTGGCCTCTGTGTGCTCCGAACCGAATTGTTGGGTTGAACTTGCCATTAGCAGTACAATCATAATTGCAAACATTTTAAACAAACTAGGATTAAAACGCTCTATTGTTCCCGGTTTGTCTGATGCTTGTGAACATGACCGTTTTGGAGAACCTTGCTGACCCCGGGTTAGAACCTCTGTCAGGTTTCTATTTTAAGCTTACCAGATTTTGAAAATGAAATCTGGGGACACCCTACTGACCACACCCACTTTTAAACATACCCGCAGTTGTAGCCACACGCACAAGATTCATGCCCTAGTTTATAAAAGGGGGTGTGGTCAGTAGGGTGTCCTCAGATTTCATTTTCAAAACTTAAACACACCTTCCTCTGCCTTTTGCCTTCCTCTGGATCAGTGGTTCTCAACCTTTCTAATGCCGCGACCCCTTAATACAGTTCCTCATGTTGTGGTGACCCCCAACCATAAAATTATTTTTGTTGCTACTTCATAACTGTAATTTTGCAGTGGGAGGACTAGCGCCCCATCACTGATGTCAGTGGGATGAATAGTGCCCCATCGTTGGTATCAGTGGGAGGAATAGTGTCCCATCATTGGTGTCAGTGGGAGGAATAGTGTCCCATCATTGGTGTCAGTGGGAGGAATAGTGTCCCATCATTGGTGTCAGTGGGAGGAATAGTGCCCCATCATTGGTGTCAGTGGGAGGAATAGTGTCCCATCATTGGTGTCAGTGGGAGGAATAGTGCCCCATCATTGGTATCAGTGGGAGGAATAGTGCCCCATCATTGGTGTCAGTGGGAGGAATAGTGCCCCATCATTGGTATCAGTGGAAGGAATAGTGCCCCATCATTGGTATCAGTGGGAGGAATAGTGCCCCCATCATTGGTGTCAGTGGGAGGAATAGTGCCCCATCATTGGTGTCAGTGGGAGGAATAGTGCCCCATCATTGGTGTCAGTGGGAGGAATAGTGCCCCATCATTGGTGTCAGTGGGAGGAATAGTGTCCCATCATTGGTGTCATTGGGAGGAATAGTGCCCCATCATTGGTATCAGTGGGAGGAATAGTGCCCCATCATTGGTGTCAGTGGGAGGAATAGTGCCCCATCATTGGTGTCAGTGGGAGGAATAGTGCCCCATCATTGGCGTCAGTGGGAGGAATAGTGCCCAATCATTGGCGTCAGTGGGAGGAATAGTTCCCCATCATTGGTGTCAGTGGGAGGAATAGTGCCCCATTGTGGGTGTCAGTGGGAGGAATAGTGCCCCATTGTGGGTGTCAGTGGGAGGAATAGTGCCCCATTGTGGGTGTCAGTGGGAGGAATAGTGCCCCATTGTGGGTGTCAGTGGGGGGAGGAATAGTGCCCCACCGTTGGTGTCAGTGGGGGGAGGAATAGTGCCCCATCGTTGGTGTCAGTGGGGGGAGGAATAGTGCCCCACCGTTGGTGTCAGTGGGGGGAGGAATAGTGCCCCATCGTTGGTGTCAGTGGGGGGAGGAATAGTTCCCCATCGTTGGTGTCAGTGGGGGGAGGAATAGTGCCCCATCGTTGGTGTCAGTGGGGGGAGGAATAGTGCCCCATCGTTGGTGTCAGTGGGGGGAGGAATAGTGCCCCATCGTTGGTGTCAGTGGGGGGAGGAATAGTGCCCCATCGTTGGTGTCAGTGGGGGGAGGAATAGTGCCCCATCGTTGGTGTCAGTGGGGGGAGGAATAGTGCCTCCCCCCATCGTTGGTGTCAGTGGGGGGAGGAATAGTGCCCCATCGTTGGTGTCAGTGGGGGGAGGAATAGTGCCCCATCGTTGGTGTCAGTGGGGGGAGGAATAGTGCCCCATCGTTTGTGTCAGTGGGGGGAGGAATAGTGCCCCACCGTTGGTGTCAGTGGGGGGAGGAATAGTGCCCCATCGTTGGTGTCAGTGAGGGGAGGAATACTGTCTCATCCTTGATGTCAGTGAGGGGAGGAATACTGTCTCATCGTTGGTGTCAGTGGGGGGAGGAATAGTGCCCCATCGTTGGTGTCAGTGGGGGGAGAAATAGTGCCCCATCATTGGTGTCAGTGAGGGGAGGAATACTGTCTCATCGTTGATGTCAGTGAGGGGAGGAATACTGTCTCATCGTTGATGTCAGTGGGGGGAGGAATACTGTCTCATCGTTGGTGTCAGTGGGGGGAGGAATAGTGCCCCATCGTTGGTGTCAGTGAGGGGAGGAATACTGTCTCATCGTTGATGTCAGTGGGGGGAGGAATACTGTCTCATCGTTGGTGTCAGTGGGGGGAGGAATAGTGCCCCATCGTTGGTGTCAGTGGGGGGAGGAATAGTGTCTCATCGTTGGTGTCAGTGAGGGGAGGAATAGTGTCTCATCGTTGGTGTCAGTGGGGGGAGGAATATTGCCCATCGTTGGTGTCAGTGAGGGGAGGAATAGTGCCCCATCGTTGGTGTCAGTGGGGGGAGGAATAGTGCCCCATCGTTGGTGTCAGTGAGGGGAGGAATAGTGCCCCATCGTTGGTGTCAGTGGGGGGAGGAATAGTGCCCCATCGTTGGTGTCAGTGGGGGGAGGAATAGTGCCCCATCGTTGGTGTCAGTGGGGGGAGGAATAGTGCCCCATCGTTGGTGTCAGTGGGGGGAGGAATAGTGCCCCATCGTTGGTGTCAGTGAGGGGAGGAATACTGTCTCATCGTTGATGTCAGTGGGGGGAGGAATACTGTCTCATCGTTGGTGTCAGTGGGGGGAGGAATAGTGCCTCATCGTTGGTGTCAGTGAGGGGAGAAATAGTGTCTCATCGTTGGTGTCAGTGGGGGGAGGAATATTGCCCCATCGTTGGTGTCAGTGACGGGAGGAATAGTGCCCCATCGTTGGTGTCAGTGGGGGGAGGAATAGTGCCCCATCGTTGGTGTCAGTGGGGGGAGGAATAGTGCCCCATCGTTGGTGTCAGTGGGGGGAGGAATAGTGCCCCATCGTTGGTGTCAGTGGGGGGAGGAATAGTGCCCCATCGTTGGTGTCAGTGGGGGGAGGAATAGTGCCCCATCGTTGGTGTCAGTGGGGGGAGGAATAGTGCCCCATCGTTGGTGTCAGTGGGGGGAGGAATAGTGCCCCATCGTTGGTGTCAGTGGGGGGAGGAATAGTGCCCCATCGTTGGTGTCAGTGGGGGGAGGAATAGTGCCCCATCGTTGGTGTCAGTGGGGGGAGGAATAGTGCCCCATCGTTGGCGTCAGTGAGGGGAGGAATAGTGTCTCATCGTTGGTGTCAGTGGGGGAGGAATAGTGCCCCATCGTTGGTATTAGTGACACAAATGATGGGGCACTATCCCTCCCACTGACACCAATGATATTTACCTTGCTGACTCCTGCTCCAGCCTGGGCTCGCCTTTTGCCTTCCTCTGGATCAGTGGTTCTCAACCTTTCTAATGCCTTGACCCCTTAATACAGTTCCTCATGTTGTGGTGACCCCCAACCATAAAATTATTTTTGTTGCTACTTCATAACTGTAATTTTGCAGTGGGAGGACTAGCGCCCCATCACTGATGTCAGTGGGATGAATAGTGTCCCATCGTTGGTATCAGTGGGAGGAATAGTGTCCCATCATTGGTGTCAGTGGGAGGAATAGTGTCCCATCATTGGTGTCAGTGGGAGGAATAGTGTCCCATCATTGGTGTCAGTGGGAGGAATAGTGCCCCATCATTGGTGTCAGTGGGAGGAATAGTGCCCCATCATTGGTATCAGTGGAAGGAATAGTGCCCCATCATTGGTATCAGTGGGAGGAATAGTGCCCCCATCATTGGTGTCAGTGGGAGGAATAGTGCCCCATCATTGGTGTCAGTGGGAGGAATAGTGCCCCATCATTGGTGTCAGTGGGAGGAATAGTGCCCCATCATTGGTGTCAGTGGGAGGAATAGTGTCCCATCATTGGTGTCATTGGGAGGAATAGTGCCCCATCATTGGTATCAGTGGGAGGAATAGTGCCCCATCATTGGTGTCAGTGGGAGGAATAGTGCCCCATCATTGGTGTCAGTGGGAGGAATAGTGCCCCATCATTGGTATCAGTGGGAGGAATAGTGCCCCATCATTGGCGTCAGTGGGAGGAATAGTGCCCAATCATTGGCGTCAGTGGGAGGAATAGTTCCCCATCATTGGTGTCAGTGGGAGGAATAGTGCCCCATTGTGGGTGTCAGTGGGAGGAATAGTGCCCCATTGTGGGTGTCAGTGGGAGGAATAGTGCCCCATTGTGGGTGTCAGTGGGAGGAATAGTGCCCCATTGTGGGTGTCAGTGGGGGGAGGAATAGTGCCCCACCGTTGGTGTCAGTGGGGGGAGGAATAGTGCCCCACCGTTGGTGTCAGTGGGGGGAGGAATAGTGCCCCATCGTTGGTGTCAGTGGGGGGAGGAATAGTGCCCCACCGTTGGTGTCAGTGGGGGGAGGAATAGTGCCCCATCGTTGGTGTCAGTGGGGGGAGGAATAGTTCCCCATCGTTGGTGTCAGTGGGGGGAGGAATAGTGCCCCATCGTTGGTGTCAGTGGGGGGAGGAATAGTGCCCCATCGTTGGTGTCAGTGGGGGGAGGAATAGTGCCCCATCGTTGGTGTCAGTGGGGGGAGGAATAGTGCCCCATCGTTGGTGTCAGTGGGGGGAGGAATAGTGCCCCATCGTTGGTGTCAGTGGGGGGAGGAATAGTGCCCCATCGTTGGTGTCAGTGGGGGGAGGAATAGTGTCTCATCGTTGGTGTCAGTGGGGGAGGAATAGTGCCCCATCGTTGGTATTAGTGACACAAATGATGGGGCACTATCCCTCCCACTGACACCAATGATACTTACCTTGCTGACTCCTGCTCCAGCCTGGGCTCGCTCTCTCCCTCTCCCATCTACAGCCTGCATACCTGGCTGCAGCAGCAAAATTTGCACTTACCTGTCAGCTGTCTTCCTTCTCTGGCCTCTCTCTTCACTCGCTCCTGCAGCTCCCTCGATCTTCTTCGATCTCCGCGTGCTGCCGCTCGGCTCCTCCTCTCCAAGCTCCACCTCCTCGCCGGTGATTGGCCGCCTGTGTGCCTCTCCTGAGCTACAGTTCCGGTGGCCAATCAGCGGCGAGGAGGCGGTGACAGGGGCAGCATATCATCCCGCCCACACATCGCCGGAGACAGGAGCGGTGTCTCGGTTCCTAAGACCATCGGAAATATGTGTTTTCCGATGGTCTTAGGCGACCCCTGGGAAATGGTCGTTCGACCCCCAAAGGGGTCGCGACCCCCAGGTTGAGAACCGCTGTTCTGGATCAACTGTGGGTGTAGGATTATAACTTTTTTTTTTTTCTATGGTTGAACTGGATGTACTTTTGTCTTTTATCAGTCGGACTAACTATGTAACCCACAGTGTAAGCCACACCCACAAAATTCATACCCCCATTTTTAAAAGTTGTTCACAGGCTTTTGGAACAAAGGCAGATATTCAAGGTATGTAGCAGAGAAACTAGGAGCAGATACATTGTGTGGTGCACTGCAGTGAAATGTGACTATGGCCAGATTGCCTAAAGGTGTATGGATAAATAAAACCTGACCTCCTAAGTTCAGAGGTCAGGAGGAGGTAACGAAGAGTGCAGGGGTCTGGAGCGGGTAGGGCAGAGTGCAGGGAGTGGGTAGGAGTGCAGGGAGCGGGTAGGGCAGAGTGCAGGGATCGGGAGCTGGTAGGGCGGAGTGCAGGGGTCGGGAGCGGGTAGGGCGGAGTGCAGAGGTCGGGAGTGGGTTAGGTGGAGTGCAGGGGTTGGCAGTAGGTAGATCGGAGTGCAGGGGTCAGGATTAGGTAGGGAGTGCAGGGGTCAGGAGTAGGTAGGGCAGAGTGCATGCATTGGGATTTGGGTAAGGCAGATTGGAGGGGTCGAGAGTAGGTAATGCAGAGTGCAGGGGTCGAGAGTGGGTAACGCAGATCGCAGGGGTCGAGAGTAGGTAACGCAGAGCGCAGGGGTCGAGAGTAGGTAACGCAGAGCGCAGGGGTCGAGAGTAGGTAACGCAGAGCGCAGGGGTCGAGAGTAGGTAACGCAGAGCGCAGGGGTCGAGAGTAGGTAGCGCAGGGGTCGGGAGTAGGTAACGCAGAGCGCAGGGGTCGAGAGTAGGTAACGCAGAGCGCAGGGGTCAAGAGTAGGTAGCACAGGGGTCGGGAGTAGGTAGGGCAGAGTGCATGCATCGGGATTAGGTAGGGCAGAGTGCAGGGGTCAGGATTAGGTAACGCAGTCAGAGTACAGGGGTCTGACTAATGGGGATGAATGGTAACCATATTCCATTGCCATCTCTGCCTGTAGTGTTGAGAAAAAAAAAATTAAAAGGCTTATACACTTTCCCATTATTTTCAAAGCTAATAAAGGTTCTGGCTGCAGTTTAAATGGTATTCCTCTTTAAAGTATTTTATTGATTGATTGGTATTGGAATTCTTTTAAATGTGATCATGAACATCTCACTGTGCTCTATCCCTGATAGGTGGACTTCACCTCCTGTGCAGGACTGTTCGCTGTCCTGGGGATAGTCCTCTTTGTTACGGGGATTGTGACAGCCATCGTCCTGGCATTTAAATACGTGAGTACATATACCATTTAGATCTGTCCGTACTTATAGTGGGTATACCAAGGCAATGTCCAGTCGGTGTTTATCATTCAATGATTTCAGCTGCCTTTTGCAAAATAAATGATGTAGGAGTTAGGAGATGTAGTCGCTGCTCTGAGGCCCCGAAAAACAGAGGGCCTAGTATTCAGAGCAAAACATATCACTGTCCTTTCTTCCTTGATACATTATAAGGTTTGCAGGCACCTGACAAAATATGGAGTTGCTCCCTCCCCCACCCATCCTCAGATCCATAACATCCTCCACTAGACATGTACGATTTGTTTTGTTACAGATCAAAATTTGGACACAATTTTCGTTATTCAGAGATTCAGATGTACGAATCGCAATAGTAACAAATTTCAACGAATCTGAAATAAATGATAACAAAATGAATTCAAATTTGGAATAGAAACATATTGCAATAAATACAGTAAAGGTATAAAAGTGAAACAAGATGATGATTCCTACTTGGGCTGCTTAACCACTTCCAGTCCGAACACTTTCACCCCCTTCCAGTCCGGACACTTTCCCCCCCCTTCCAGTCCGGACACTTTCCCCCCCCTTCCAGTCCGGACACTTTCACCCCCTTCCAGTCCGAACACTTTCACCCCCTTCCAGTCCGGACACTTTCACCCCCTTCCAGTCCAGACACTTTCACCCCCTTCCAGTCCGGACACTTTCACCCCCTTCCAGTCCGGACACTTTCACCCCCTTCCAGTCCGGACACTTTCACCCCCCTTCCAGTCCGGACACTTTCACCCCCTTCCTGTCCGGACACTTTCACCCCCCTTCCAGTCCGGACACTTTCACCCCCCTTCCAGTCCGGACACTTTCACCCCCCTTCCAGTCCGGACACTTTCACCCCCCTTCCAGTCCGGACACTTTCACCCCCCTTCCAGTCCGGACACTTTCACCCCCCTTCCAGTCCGGACACTTTCACCCCCTTCCTCTCCAGGCCAATTTTCAGCTTTCAGCACTATCACACTTTGAATGACAATTGCGCGGTCATGCAACATTGTACCCATATGAACTTTTTAGCATTTTTTTGAGACAGATAAAACTTTATTTTGGTGGTATCCACCGCTGGGATTTTTTTTGTTATATAAATGAAAAAGTCCAAAAATTTTGAAAAAGTGTTTTTCTTACAAAATTTTGCAAATAAATAATCTTTCTTCATAAATCATGGCCAAAATTAATTCAATTATCTTTTTAGTAAAAAAAAAAATAATAACCCATATTAGTTTATAATTAAAAATTATAACTTTTCTAAAATTTTTTGACATTTTTTTTTTTAGATTATTTATGGCTTTGTTTTTTGTTTTTTTTTAACATCACCCTGTCACCCTAGCAGTACAGTCCCCTGTTGCCCGGGGGCCCCATGAGTTTTCAGTCCACCCCTGGACACGACCCTGTTTTTAACGCAACGAACCGCAATGCACTACCATGCCCTGCGTATTATACGTGCTGCAGTGATGGCCTGCTGCCTTGGGGCATTGAGATGTGACAAACAAAATGATTGGTACCCAGGTGTAGGGGTGTTAGTGTACAACCACTTGTACAAATTAATGGTAGGCTGTGGCTGTGTGCTGGTACGGGCACATGGGATGGTGGGAACCCCTCATAATGGGCACAGTGGGTGTACAGACCTGAGAACTCAGCACAGGGATGGTGGGAACCCTTCATAGCAAGCACAGCAGGTGTACAGACCCAGCAACTCAGCACAGGGATGGTGGGAATCCCTCATAATGGGCACAGCTGGTATACAGACCCAGGAACTCAGCGCAGGGATGGTGGGAACCCTTCATAGCAAGCACAGCAGGTGTACAGACCCGGCAACTCAGCGCAGGGATGGTGGGAACCCCTCATAATGGGCACAGCTGGTGTACAGACCCAGGAACTCCGCACAGGGATGGTGGGAACTCCTCATAATTGGTACAGCAGGTGTACAGACCCGGGAACTCAGTGCAGGGATGACGGGAACCCCTCATAATGGGCACAGCAGGTGTAAAGATCGGGGAACTCAGCACAGGGATGGCGGGAACCCCTCATAATGGGCACAGCAGGTGTACAGACCTGAGAACTCAGCACAGGGATGGTGGGAACCCCTCATAATGGGCACAGCAGGTGTACAGACCCGGGAACTCAGCACAGGGATGGTGGGAACTCCTCATAATGGGCACAGCAGGTGTTCAAAGCTGGGAACTCAGCACAGGGATGGTGGGAACCCCTCATAATGGGCACAGCAGGTGTACAGACCTGGGAACTCAGTGCATTGAGTCCCTAAGATACACCACTCTCCACCATCTAGCAGAAGCTGAAATATCAATTTTGGGTGGACTGACCCTATAAAGTACCTGATTCTTTCTTCTATCTCTTTTGGTGAGATCTTCGCCCTGAGTTAGGCCGGTCACACATGTTGCAGTCTGATTGTAGAATATCTGATCGTTATGTGATACTATCATATTCACCGTGCAGTGCCGGGACAAGGCCATCCAGTGCCCAGGGCAAAGATGCCAAACTGCGTGCCTGCCCCCCCCCCCCCCCTCCACCATGTTCATGAAGTGCAAGCTTAGGGAATCCTACGCCCAGCCGTCACTCGCTTGTCAAAGTCTCCGCCGCTCTCACTACTCCTATCAGCATTGTAGCAGGAGGAAGGCGCCCCCATCCCTATAATAAACCATTGCGCCCAGGGCAGCCGCCCCTCCTGCCCACCCCTTGTCCCGGCCCTGCCACCACGTGTTGCCGAGTTTATAATTGGCTTAGATCTAGAGAAACGTTTTCTGGCACTTTTGTGTTCAACTATAATAAATAGGTTGTACATTCAGATTGTAATGTGTGCGCCCATCCAGTGATCCAACCTATCGGCATTCAGAAAAAAAAAAGGTTGGCTTTCTTAGGGGTGACCCTTTAGTTCCCCGTGTTCTCATCACTTACATGTACTATAAACCCTCTCATCCTCCTCCCTCATAATTGCTCCTCAGACGCAGAGAAGTGATGTTTACTAGATGACCCCCATCCTCCTCCCTCATAATTGCTCCTCAGACGCAGAGAAGTGATGTTTACTAGATGACCCCCATCCTCCTCCCTCATAATTGCTCCTCAGACGCAGAGAAGTGATGTTTACTAGATGACCCCCATCCTCCTCCCTCATAATTGCTCCTCAGACGCAGAGAAGTGATGTTTACTAGATGACCCCCATCCTCCTCCCTCATAATTGCTCCTCAGACGCAGAGAAGTGATGTTTACTAGATGACCCCCATCCTCTTCCCTCATAATTGCTCCTCAGACGCAGAGAAGTGATGTTTACTAGATGACCCCCATCCTCTTCCCTCATAATTGCTCCTCAGACGCAGAGAAGTGATGTTTACTAGATGACCCCCATCCTCTTCCCTCATAATTGCTCCTCAGACGCAGAGAAGTGATGTTTACTAGATGACCCCCATCCTCTTCCCTCATAATTGCTCCTCAGACGCAGAGAAGTGATGTTTACTAGATGACCCCCATCCTCCTCCCTCATAATTGCTCCTCAGACGCAGAGAAGTGATGTTTACTAGATGACCCCCATCCTCTTCCCTCATAATTGCTCCTCAGACGCAGAGAAGTGATGTTTACTAGATGACCCCCATCCTCTTCCCTCATAATTGCTCCTCAGACGCAGAGAAGTGATGTTTACTAGATGACCCCCATCCTCTTCCCTCATAATTGCTCCTCAGACGCAGAGAAGTGAACTTTACTAGATGACCCCCATCCTCTTGTATTATCGCAGTTAATAATTGTCAGTAATTAGCATCTCAGGGATTTCCCAACAAAAGTCGCTCAGCTGGTGTGTCCCGGCGGACATTCGAGGTGACGCCATTGATATCGCTAACCATAAACCTTTTCAAAAAATGTCAACAAACAGGAAAGGAGGGCGTGGCGCGCGTAGCCAGAAGGTTTATATGAGGAGAGAGCGCTTTCAGGAACGCCACGCCAAGACGCAAGGCTGAGGATGGAACCGTGGGCTAGTGACACCATGTGGCTACATTTGTCACTGCAGAATAAAAAGACATTAATCCCCCCCCCCCCTTCCTGACCAGGCCATTTTTTGCAATACCGCGCTGCATTACTTTAACTGACAATTGCACGGTCATGCTGCATCCAAATCAAATTTATGTCCTTTTTTCCCACAAATAGAGCTTTCTTTCGGTGGTATTTGATCACCTCTGCATTTTTTATTTTTTGCCCTATTAAAAAAAGACCGACAATTTTGAAAAAAAAAAACCCTATTTTTGACTTTTTTTGCTATAAAACATATCCAGTAAAAAAACCAAAACAATCTAATTTCTTCATAAATTTAGGCCAAAATGTATTCTGCTGCATATGTTTACTAAAATAAAAAATCCCAATATGTGTAAATTAATTGGTTAACGTGAGAGTTATAGAATCTGCAAATGGCGGTATATATACTGGGATTTTTAGTTTTAGTATATTTTTACACTAGTAATGGCGGCGATCAGCGACTTATAGCGGGACTGCGGCTGGCATTCTGACACTGGGGGGGTGAACTGCCACTGACATCCCCAGTGACACCAATACAGTGATCAATGCTAAAAAAAGGCACTGACACTGTACTAATGGCATTGGGCAGGAAGGGGTTAACATCTGGGGCGATCAAAGGGTTAACTGTGTGCTGTTTTACTTGGAAAACATACTGCTGTGTGTTTCTCTGTTGTGCAGAGATATACACAGCAGCATGTCCTTGCTGGCAGGAGAGAGACCTGTGTTGTTTACATACAGGTCTCTCCCCTGTCAGTGTTCCTCGACGATTGCCGGGTGCTGGCGAGAAATCTCTGCCTGGGACCCGGCGAGAAATCCCCGTCTGGGACCCGGCGAGAAATCTCTGCCTGGGACCCGGCGAGAAATCTCTGCCTGGGACCCGGCGAGAAATCCCCGTCTGGGACCCGGCGAGAAATCCCCGTCTGGGACCCGGCGAGAAATCCCCGTCTGGGACCCGGCGAGAAATCCCCGTCTGGGACCCGGCGAGAAATCCGCGTCTGCGAGAAATCCGCGTCTGGGACCCGGCGAGAAATCCGCGTCTGGGACCCGGCGAGAAATCCCCGTCTGGGACCCGGCGAGAAATCCCCGTCTGGGACCCCGTGATTGACATCTGAAGCTGCCAGTGGCGGCGCGGGTAGGACGGTGCTCACCCCCTACCTGGAAATGCAAAATCACGTATATGTGTGTGTGTGTGTGTGTGTGTGTGTGTGTGTGTGTGTGTGTGTGTGTGTGTGTGATTTTGCGCAGTCCTGCCGCCCTGTAGCAGTAGTTCTGCTATAGGTCGATATGGAAGCTGTTAAAGTGTAACTAAATGCAAAACTTTTTATTTGTTTAGTTTTGGATGGAGTAGAGAGGACTTGGAACACTTGCCAGGTTATATTTCTATCTGTGTCCCCTTTAGGGAGATTCCCCCTCTCTCTATTTGTCCTGTTTACCATTATCATCGAACATGAAAGTAAAAGAAAATCCCACATTTTTGGCTGTCAGCAGAAAAGTAGTGGAAGGGAAATCTTCCAATGGGGACACTAGGTCTGGTGACACCCCGGGATTCCTTCTCCTTAAAGGGACTTCCTCTTACTTGCTGTTTTGGCTATTAAACAGGAAGTGAAGGTAAATCTCCCCAATGGGACAAAGATGGCAAAACAAAACTGACAGGGGCTATAACCCTCCCTTACTTACTTAATTTGAAAATTAAAAAATGTTTTGCATTTGGGTACACTTTAAATTGTAACTAAACTAGCAAAAATGCTCACCACCACCTTCCCGAGCCAGTCACTGTCATCCTCCCCCACCCCCGTACCTTCCCCCTCTTCCCCCTGGCTGCTTCTGGATTCCAGGTTTTCAGACTCCTGATTGGTACCTTGGAGGATGACGTTATCCCATGGTCCAATAGTCCCAAAGACCATTATCACTGATCACTGTATTGGTGTCACTGTTGATGTCTGTGTCAGTCAGTTCCCCCTCAGTGTCAGTTAGTGCCTGATTGCCCTCCTCACTATAGCTGTCCTATTATAAGTCGCTGATAACCACTATTAGTAGTATAAAAAAAAGTCAATATATATATATATATATATATATATATACACCATAGTTTGTACACACTAGAAGTTACATGCAAACCAATCAATATACACTTATTGTAGCAGAATACATTTTCCCCTAAATTTATGAACAAATTTGATGTTTTTATTGGATATGTTTTATAGCGTGAAGTAAAAAAAATCTTTTTTCTTTTTTTTTTCAAAACATTTTTTTTCATTTATATGACAAAAACTAAAAAAACCCAGTGGTGATCTGATATCACCAAATGAAAACTCTATTTGTGTGAAAAATTATATAAATTTTTTTTGAGTGCAGTGTTGCATGACCGCGCAATTACCAGTTAAAGTAGTTCAGTGCTAAATAGCAAAAAAATGGCCTGATCATGAAGGGGGTAACACCTTCCAGAACTCAAGTGGTTAAGATCAATGACCCGTATCGTCACCATGTCACAAAGTAAAAAGCCCTCCCTAGAAGAGGGGGAGGAGAAGGAGACGGCGCATCCTATTTTCCTATGGGGGTCCCATCCTATTTTCCTATGGGGGGCCCCATCCTATTTTCCTATGGGGGGCCCCATCCTATTTTCCTATGGGGGGCCCCATCCTATTTTCCTATGGGGGGCCCCATCCTATTTTCCTATGGGGGGCCCCATCCTATTTTCCCATGGGGGGCCCCATCCTATTTTCCCATGGGGGGCCCCATCCTCTTTTCCTATGGGGCTCAATAATCTATAGTTATTCCCTTTCTTCTAACCTTTCCCAATCCATCCAAAACAAAAACAAAATTGGGGGGTATAGATATCATCTTTTTTCCTACTCCGTGTGAACATAAGCTGGGCATGTGTGATGCCGCCCTACACTCATTAACAAGGCTAACGATCTACACAAAGACAGATTCCGAAGTATAATTTCATTTAATTACAAATTTCTTGGAATGTCAATCTTGTCCAGGCTTGTGCAACGTTGGAAAAACATCTTTGATTTCCTTATTTCATTCCAAGAAGATTCATCCTCAATCTTTTGCTTTCCCAGATGAGGCAACTCCTTATAATGACAGTTTTATATTACTGGTCTGGTGTACAGGTCTAGAAGTTGTGTTTATTCCAGATCTGATACTTTAGTTCAGGGGTCTCCAAACTTTCCAAACAAAGGGCCAGTTTACTTTCCTTCAGACTTTTGGGGGGCCGGACATTGGTATCAGTGGTGGTAATATTGCCCCATTATTGGTGCCAGTGTGAGGAATGATGCCCCATTATTGGTGCCAGTGTGAGGAATGATGCCCCATTATTGGTGCCAGTGTGAGGAATGATGCCCCATTATTGGTGCCAGTTAGAGGAATGATGCCCCATCTTTGGTGTCAGTTGGAGGAATAGTGCCCCATTATTGATAATGGGAGGAAAGGGCCCCATCATTGGTGTTGGTGGAAGGAATAGTGCCCCATCCTTGGTGTCAGTGAGAGGAATAGTGCCCCGTCATTGGTGTTAGTGGGAGGAATAGTGCCCCATCATTGGTTAGGGAGGAATAGTGCCCCATCATTGGTGTCAGTGGAAGGAATAGTGCCCCATTGTTTGTGTCAGTGGAAGGAATAGTGCCCCATTGTTTGTGTCAGTGGGAGGAATAGTGCCCCATCATTGCTAGTGGGAGGAATAGTGCCCCATCCCTAGTGTCAGTGGGAGGAATAGTGCCCCATCATTGGTGTCAGTGGGAGGAATAGTGCCCCATCATTGGTGTCAGTGGGAGGAATAGTGCCCCATCATTGGTGTCAGTGGGAGGAATAGTGCCCCATCGTTGGTGTTAGTGGGAGGAATAGTGCCCCATCATTGGTGTTAGTGGGAGGAATAGTGCCCCATCATTGGTGTTAGTGGGAGGAATAGTGCCCCGTCATTGGTGTCAGTGGGAGGAATAGTGCCCCATCATTGGTGTTAGTGGGAGGAATAGTGCCCCGTCATTGGTGTTAGTGGGAGGAATAGTGCCTCATCCCTAGTGTCAGTGGGAGGAATAGTGCCTCATCCCTAGTGTCAGTGGGAGGAATAGTGCCTCATCATTGGTGTCAGTGGGAGGAATAGTGCCCCATCCCTAGTGTCAGTGGGAGGAATAGTGCCTCATCATTGGTGTCAGTGGGAGGAATAGTGCCCCATCATTGGTGTCAGTGGGAGGAATAGTGCCTCATCATTGGTATCAGTGGGGAGGAATAGTGCCCCATTATTGGTTTCAGTGGGAGGAATAGTGCCCCATCATTGGTGTCAGTGGGAGGAATAGTGCCCCATTGTTGGTGTCAGTGGAAGGAATAGTGCCCCATCATTGGTGTTAGTGGGAGGAATAGTGCCCCATCATTGGTGTTAGTGGGAGGAATAGTGTCCCATCATTGGTGTCAGTGGGAGGAATAGTGCCCCATCATTGGTGTTAGTGGGAGGAATAGTGCCCCATCATTGGTGTTAGTGGGAGGAATAGTGCCTCATCCCTAGTGTCAGTGGGAGGAATAGTGCCTCATCATTGGTGTCAGTGGGAGGAATAGTGCCCCATCCCTAGTGTCAGTGGGAGGAATAGTGCCTCATCATTGGTGTCAGTGGGAGGAATAGTGCCTCATCATTGGTGTCAGTGGGAGGAATAGTGCCTCATCATTGGTATCAGTGGGGAGGAATAGTGCCCCATTATTGGTTTCAGTGGGAGGAATAGTGCCCCATCATTGGTGTCAGTGGGAGGAATAGTGCCCCATTGTTGGTGTCAGTGGAAGGAATAGTGCCCCATTGTTCGTGTCATTGGGAGGAATAATGTGTCTTATCAGTAAGAGGAACAGTGCCTCAAGGGCCACATAAAGGCAAGCAAAGGGCCGCAGTTTGAAGACCACTGCTTTAGTTTATACAATTCTATTACTATGGGGTACACTGTAAATTCTAAATACATGCTGGAACTTTACTGTCTTTAACTGTCGGAGCAGTAAGGCTGAGGGTGGCGTCTGCAAGATTATTGAATATTTTCAATAACTCTTAGGCTAGGTTCCCACCTTTGTGGCCGTGCGGGCTGCGATTTTGCATAGGTACGAGGGGGACACACAGGAAAGAAGTCCCTGCAATATTTTTATTACGCAGCCCGCATGGGAACCAAGGTTCCCAGTACGGTTACGATTTCCAGTATGGGCGGTGTGCCATTAGAATTAATGTCACCCACACACGGGTTCCACATTTCTTTATGTGGGTGGTTGCGGCTATCGGTATGTGCGGGGGTCCCGCAGCGGCACCAGCCGCACAGATGTGAACCTAGCCTTAGATGGGCATCTTAGCGAACGCAATATACAGGGATATGGAAAATGGTGGAGACATAAACACACACAGGTTGAATTGGATGGACTGATGTCTTTATTCAACCTCACCAACTATGTAACTTACAGAGGAGCTTCACCCAAAGGAGGAAATTCCGCTTTAAGGCCTCTTCCCCCACTCCTGGTAAAGAAATGGCAGTTTTGGGGGGCGGGTACCCAATTTTGACATGTACCCATTCTCATCTCCGCTACAACAGCCTAGGTGATTGAAAGCGCAAGCTTTCCTCCCTCCCTGCAGTTTTCTGGGACACGTGACAAGTCCCAGACCCAGACCATTCACAGTGTGTAGCGCGGCTTGCGCAGTGGGCACCCAGCTGTGAAGCCGCAAGCTGTCACGGCCGGGTGCACACAGTTAAGGTCCTGGCGCTGAGGACCAAACCCGGTACCCAGTGCCCCCTCGGGGGTCTGGTACAGGTTAGTGTCTGATTAGTAAAACTGTAGCTGTTGACTTTTAACTTTCAGAAAACCGACCGGAGCTCCACTTTAAAAGAAAAGGAAACAAATTGATGAAATGAGGACATTGTTTGATAGCAGGGGCGGACTGACCATTTGGAAACTCGGGCACTGCCCAAGGGCCTGGGATCAGTAGGAGGCCCCATGAGATGCCCCTGCTACCTTTTTCATAGGCTTTATTTTAGTTTGGGCAAGGACACAGGGGCCCCATGATCCCCTATTGCCCGGGGGCCCCATGAGTTGTCAGTCCGCCCCTGCTTGATAGAGTGCAAAAATATATTCCAAACTTTTTGGCCCAACATGGAGGCTCTTACATCTACTTTCAGATATTTGACCCAATGTTTTTATTTCGTTCCAGATAAAATGGCTGCACATGTTGTATGCTGCGATTGCTGCCATCGTTTTCACTCTGGTAAGTTTTTTTGTTTGTTTGTTATTTTAGTCCATACATGCAGGGTTGTCTTTAATATTGATTGGACCCTTGGCAAAAATCTTCTTGGTGCCCCCCCCCCCCCAGTTTACTGCAGCAGATCAAGCAGCAATTGCAATTGGTTGCTAGAGGTTACTGCACATCATTACTGCTCGCTGATTGGTTGCTAGAGGTTACTGTACAGTATTGTAAAGTATTCACCTCACAGTGGTGCTGTGATTATATAACCATAAAAAATTATGCAACATTTAAAACTGTTACAGCGAAACAATCCTCATATTAATAGTCCATATTATTTTAGGTGCAACAAAAAGTGCTCCAATCTTCCATAAAATTGTTCTCACCAGGACACCATAAGTGCTTGTGAGAAATCCACTCTTGGGTAAACAGTGGAGCTTTTGCATCAGTGAGCAGATGTGGAGCTCTTGGCGAACCATGGCAACCATGACATTGGAGGCATGGAGGTCTGGTGAGTGTTTACCCAAAGGGGAGTGGATTTCTCACAAGCACTTGTGGTGTCCTGGTGGAGGACAATTTTATGGAAGATTGGAGCACTTTATGTTGCACCTAAAATGAATATGGACTATTAATATAAACAGTTTTACTGTGACAGTTTTAAATGTTGTATAATTTTTTTTATGGTTGTATATCATAGCTCCACTATGAGGTGAATACTTTACATGACATTGTTTATTTTTTATTAAGAAGGCAGCAGTGGTTTTAGTTGTGTAGTCGAAATATTTAGTTGAGTGATTTTTCACAGATTATATGTACCGTATTTGCCGGCGTATAAGACGACTTTTTACCCCTTGAAAATCTTCTCAAAAGTCGGGGGTTGTCTTATACGCCGGTATACGGCATACTGACACTTTTTAGGGGGGCGGCACGGTGCCGCCGCCGCCCCCCCCCCCCTTCCAACGGAAGGGACACTAAGTACAGGGGTGGGCAGGGGCTGTTTCTTACCTGGTTCCGGTCCCACGACAATCCGGTCCAGGAAGCGCGGCTGCTCCTTCAGTTCGGCAACTGGATGTTCACGCGGCTGCTCGGCTCCGCCTCCTCACCGGTGATTGGCCACCAGAACTGTAGCTCAGGAAAGGCACACAGGCGGCCAATCACCGGCAAGGGGGCGGAGCCAAGCGGCCCCGCGAAAATCGAGTGCAGGACCAGCAGGTAAGTGGTCAGTGTAGAGGTGCTGCTGCAACCACATATGCTGGCTGCAGCAGCACCATACGAGAACAGGGTCAGCAAGTGTCAGTGGGAGGAATAGTGCCCCATCATTGGTGTCACTGATACCAATGATGGAGCACTATTCCCCCCACTGACACCAATGATGGGGCACTATTCCACCCCCACTGACACCAATGATGGGGCACTATTCCACCCCCACTGACACCAATGATGGGGCACTATTCCACCCCCACTGACACCAATGATGGGGCACTATTCCACCCCCCACTGACACCAATGATGGGGCACTATTCCACCCCCACTGACACCAATGATGGGGCACTATTCCACCCCCCACTGACACCAATGATAGGGCACTATTCCATTCCCCACTGACACCAATGTTAGGACACTATTCCTCCCACTGACACCAATGATGGGACACTATTCCCCCCACTGATACTAATGATGGGGTACTATTCCTCCCACTGACACCAATGATGGGGCACTATTCCTCCCACTGATACCAATGATGGGGCACTATTCCTCCCACTGATACTAATGATGGGGCACTATTCCTCCCACTGATACCAATGATGGGGCACTATTCCTGCCACTGATACCAATGATGGGGCACTATTCCCCCCACTGATACTAATGATGGGGCACTATTCCTGCCACTGATACCAATGATGGGGCACTATTCCCCCCACTGATACTAATGATGGGACACTATTCCCCCCACTGATACTAATGATGGGACACTATTCCCCCCACTGATACTAATGATGGGACACTATTCCCCCCACTGATACTAATGATGGGACACTATTCCTCCTACTGATACCAATGATGGGGCACTATTCCTGCCACTGATACCAATGATGAGACACTATTCCTCCCACTGATACTAATGATGGGGCACTATTCCTGCCACTGATACCAATGATGGGGTACTATTCCTCCCACTGATACCAATGATGGGGCACTATTCCTCCCACTGATACCAATGATGGGGCACTATTCCCCCCACTGACACCAATGATGGGGCACTATTCCTGCCACTGACACCAATGATGCGGCACTATTCCTCCCAGTGGTGTGCATTGGAAGAGGGGTAGTCTTATACGGCGAGTATAGCCCAAACACTACATTTTAGCAGGAAAAGTAGGGGGTCGTCTTATACGCCCAGTCGTCTTATACGCCGGCAAATACGGTAATAGCTTTAGCATGAAGGCATTTGCGCTCTATAAACTGTACAGTATTACTAGTTGCTAGAGGTTACTGCACATCATTACCACTCACCTATTGGTTGCTAGAGGTTACTTCACATTATTACTGCTCACTGATTGGTTGCTAGAGGTTACTGCACATCATTTCTGCTCACTGATTGGTTGCTAAGTAGATGATTCTCCTTGCCAGAGTAAAAGTACAGCAAAATTTAACATGTGGCAGGAAAGATGGAGTTAATCAAGCCAGTCAGGATTATATTCAGTCTGACAACACTGGCATTATTCGTAGCAAGCAAAGTAGTGAGAGCCAGCTCCACTGTCAGTTATGGACACCACTGCTCCATGCTTGCCTTTCCCTGCAGCTGCAGGGAGAGATTGGTAGGATGTTGGGCCCCATAATGAGAGGGCCTGGGGCAGCTGCCCCTTTTGCCCCGCCTTAAAAACTGTCCTGTATATAAACTCTATACAGTGATGTGTAATAACAGTATAAGGAATAGGGGTAATGATAGGGTTGTACTTACTCTTATGTGGTTGGTGCCATTTAGTTCACATGTATAAAATACGTTCCTTTTTATCTATAATTCAGATTACACATACAGTATGATCATATATAGAATAAGTTATTACATTATAAAGAAGCATCATGAAAGTGGTACCTTCACTCACATGTAAGACATTAAATATTCCTAATCCTACCGCCTCCCTAATAAACATTTGGATTTTTTTATTTTATTTTTTCGATAGCTCCCAATTTGCCCCCATTTCCTTCTTCTGAAGTAGTGTCATCCTACCCCCTGCCCACAACCTTCTGGTATAGATGTCATGCATCTCCGGAGACTACACCCAGTCTCCCTGCACCCCTCTTATCTGGTGCATGCTCAGAAGGTGGCAGGCTGTGACTAATCAGGATGTCACAGCTGGCTCCGGAAACAAAGATGGCAGCATGGGACCAAAGACAGTACTAAAGACTTTGGGTTCTTGGAAGACTGCTCTGGACTCCTTGAGCTGAAAAGTGTTGGGTTTTTAAAGTCAGCACATACAATACTTATAGCTGCTGAATTTTACATTTTTAATAACAAGTGAGTTCCTTAATTTTTTTTTTCACTGTTCTGCTTCCCGTTGGACATGTAGTACTTTGTCTCATGTTGTTAGTTGCTTCCTAACCCTAGTTGGATCGGGCACCTCTTTCCTCCCCTGCTGTTGTCCAACGCAGCAAAGACGGAGCTGGCTTCTTTATAATGGCCACTTGTCTTGGCTCTGAGCACTCTCCCGAGACTAGTGGTGGCAAGAGGAATGCAGATGGAGAGGGGGCATCAGCTGATGCATTCCTCTTGCCACCACTAGCCTCAGGAAAGTGCCTGGAGCCAAGAGAGGTGGCCGTTATGAAGAAGCCTTCTTCTTCATAGCTATGCAGTTTGACAGCCATGGGGAGGGGAATGGGGTTGCTGCTCGGTCCAACCTCATGGCTCGGGTCAGGAAGCACCTAGCATCGTGGGACAAAGGGCACCTCTTTCCTCCCCTGCTGTTGTCCAACGCAACAAAGTCGGAGCTGGCTTCTTTATAATGGCCACTTGTCTTGGCTCTGAGCACTCTCCTGAGACTAGTGGTGGCAAGAGGAATGCAGAGGGAGAGTGGGCATCAGCTGATGCATTCCTCTTGCCACCACTAGCCTCAGGAAAGTGCCTGGAGCCAAGACAAGTGGCCGTTATGAAGAAGCCATCTCCTTCATAGCTATGTAGTTCGACAGCCATGGGGAGGGGAATGGGGTTGCTGCTCGGTCCGACCTCATGAGTCGGGTCAGGAAGCACCTAGCATCGTGGCACAAAGGACTACATGAACATTGTGCAATGGGGGATACAACAGTGAAAAATATTTAATGATCGTTCTTCTTTAAGGGCACTCTGTAGTCTCAATATTCACTCAATCTTTTATTTTATTTATATATGACCCCCTTCTGCCTATCATTCGATGAGTGATCTGTAACCAGTGCACTGACAGAACCTTCATAGTCACATATTCTGTGGTCACACAGTTCTTCCTTCCACTTTCAAAATGAACAAAATTAAATCCAAAAAGATGAAATAATTATTTTACAACATTTTTTTATTGATTTGAAAAAAGAGAGTAAAAATACAAACTAGTCTGGTTAGAATAAGGTAACCAGTTCCAAAATAACAAGTACTGGAAACCGTGTTAACCTCTTCCCACCTTTAACAGGGTCTTTACACCCAGGGGACAGGAAGAACCGGCTGATCATGTGACCTCTGTGACTGGCTGTCAGAGTGATCCCATAATTGGGAGCTGGTCTGTTCAGCTCCTGATCATCGATAGAGACCAACAGCAGTCTTTGACAGCTCGGCCACTGTTCTGGGAGCATAGAGTTGGCACTCTCAGCACAGAAAACGCTTCTGCTTATGGATGCATGTTTGCGGTGTGTGGGCCCCTCCTTTGCTCTCGCACATACGCATTACATGGGCAGCAAGAAGTTAACATTTAATTTAGGTCTCATTCACACCATGGCTCAGAGATGTCAGTTTTTCTGCATACGTTCTGCAATGACACAACAAAATCAGTTGTTCTCTATGTGCCTTGTTCACACCACAACACTAGTGTCAGATTTTTTTCTGCGCAGGAATGTGCAACACATAATAGTCAATGAAGCATGCATGAAAACTGATGTCTCTGCAAGTGAAATCTGCACATCAGTTTCCATCAGTTTTTCTGCACGTTTGGTGTGAACAAGGCCTTAGGCTCCAGGTACACAGGACACTTCTGAACAATGGAAACTGACTGCTGGAAAACGTAGGTTAAAAAAAAGTCTGCTTAGCCTGTTTGCATATTGCATTTATCAGCGTTTGCGTTTAGAAGCATTTTTTAAAGATAACCCCAGGAGACCTTCCAGAATGCACTGAAAAACAGTAAAAAATTAACTATTTCAGACATTTTGAGAGAAATAGAGAGAGCAGAAGCAGAGAGAGCAGTATGTGTTGAGATTAGCTGTCTTTTTTTTGTGGTGTTTGGGTGTGTTCCAGCTCATTTCTGTGCAGGTATTATTGCAGCAGCGTCTAACCTCAAAGTATGGTGTACCGGGTCCATTTGAGTACCGGGAAAACGCTTTGCATGCATTTTTCATGATGAAAAAAGGCTCTGTGCAGCATCTGGAAATGGAAGAGTTAAAAAAAAATTTCCAAACGCTTATAAACGCGGTTAGCCACGTTTACAAGCATTTGGTGTTTGAAACACTGATAAAATGTACTCCTTAACGCAAGTTTGGTGCGTTCAAAAAAACGACTGTAACCTCAACTGCCTGTTAACGACTATGTGTACATGGACACATAGGAAATCATTAGGGAGATTAAAGGGGCTGCTGAAAAAAACGCAGAAAAGCTCCTGAACGTCAGTTTATCAGCTGCAGTGTACATGGAGCCTTAGAGTTGAACTTGGTGATAAAGTACAGAGTATCTAGTGGTGTCACCTAGGTTTGGGAAACGGCGTGTTATAGATTGGTAACTCTAAAGTGGAACTCCAGACATTTCATTTAGAACATGGGAGGGTTAGACCAGCCTTTCTCAACCAGGGTGCCTTGAGGTTTCTTCAGGGGTGCCTTGAGGTTTCTTCAGGGTTGCCTTGGCAAAATGTCTAAAAATTGCCCAAAATCTATATACAAGCCAATGGGTGGAACAAGCCTGCCTGTTAGTTACACAAAGCACCAGGTTTTCCTTGAGCATCATTGCAACCTTTTAGCCACCGGCGTCCTGACAACCAATGACATTATCAGTTGAGTTTTTTTATTGCTGTTGGTGTCCCTATGACAGGAAGTGAGGGGAAAATATTCCCAACAGGTACACAGACAGCAAAAAAACCTTGAAAGGGTCGGCTGCCTGCACAGAGGGAGAAGGGAAACATTGGAATACTAGTCAGTACCAGTGTGCAAAAGTGTATTTGCTTTGGAAGAGTAAATCACCTGTAATGTTGGGTGTCCTACATGTGTGGATGTTGCAGCGTTCTATAAAACTATTAGAATAGTTTTTTTCACATTTTAGAATGGGGTGCCCTTTTAAAATTATAGACAGTCTTGAGGCACCCCATTTTGGAATGGGGTGCCTCAAGACTGTCCATAATGTTAAAGGGTGCTTCAGAACTGTCCATAATTTTAAAGGGTGCCTTGACTGAAGAATGGTTGAGAAAAACTGGGTTAGACCCTTTCAAGGTTTTTTGCTATCTGTGTACCTGTTGGGAATATTTTCCCCTCACTTCCTGTCACAGGGACACCAACAGCAATAAAAAAAAAATCAAAGGGGATAAAAACAGAGATAAAGAGTCAGTGGTATTGAGGTAGGCTAACGCGTTTCGGGAAACTTACTCCCTTCAGGCTCTGAAGAAGGGAGCACGTCTCCCGAAACGCGTTAGCCTACCTCAATAAGGGTCTAACGTTACTTTGGACCAACACCACTGACTCTTTATCTCTGTTTTACCCCCTTTGTTTTGTGAGCACTTCTATGCTTTTAAATAAACTCGTGTTTCACCACAGTAATGCACAAAGAGAGTGCGCCCTGGTTTTGCTTTTCTTTACCAGTACCAAGATTTCCCGATCTTCTAAGGGCTGTATCTCAATGAATGACAGTTACAGTTATCCTAGTCTGCATGAAGATTTGAGCGCTGGTTTAGTTTTTTGGATATTATTATATTTTTGTATCTTTCTTGTCTATACTGTATTTAATATTGTTGTTTGGCTTTGCCTGTTAATATTTGAGAATCCGCATTTTGAAGGCAAAGATGTACCGATGTTTACCAAAAGCTTCACCCCAGGAGAGCAGCTAAATGCACAACTGATAGACATAAAGAGGAACATTTTACCTGCCAAAGAATTGTAAATATATTACTCGGGTTTGTGATCCAAACATCCTAGCTAGATTAAAGCAGAACTCCATGTACATTTTTTATTTTCCCATGCAGTGGGTCTGTGCCGACACTGCATGGGAAAACTACTCATTTGGTCCAGGGGTTTAGGGAAGAGCTATACTTCCCCTATCCTCCGATCCACCGGAAAACCGTGCTCCCCCACGTCCATAAGTGGACTGTTCCTGCTGTCCTCATGCTTGGAGTTGGTCTGTGGGCGTGATGACATCAGGAACAGTCCATTCACAAGACTACTAGCATGCAGAGGGGCAGAAGTAAGGGGGTCGGCTCCTGAGTTCACACAGGAGCAGTGGGGATACTACATGCGATTTGGACAGGAGTCCGCACATTTTGTATTGATGTAAATTGCACCGCAAAGTAACGGTACTCGGTATCGGCGAGTACTTGACCGAAAGTATCGGTACTCATACTTACTAATCAAAAAATGGTACCGGTGCATCCCTAATATTTATTGTCCCTATTGACAATTTATCATGATGTAGGTAGTCCCATATGACTTACCATGACGTTACTTGTTCGCAGGGCTTTTTCTGAAGAGAATAGGTTCATGTACTCCCCCTTTCTGTGACACCCCTTGTCTCCCCCCCCCCCCCCCCCCACCCACCTTCAAGCACTATCCCTTGGTTCCACCCTCTACCCACCTCCCAGTACCATTCCTTTTACAGATAGGCAGCACAGTGGCTAAATGGTTAGCACTTTCCGCCTGGCAGTACTCGGGTCGTCGGTTCGAATCCTAACTACGGCACCACCCGCCTGGAGTTTGCATGTTCTCCCTGTGCCTGCTTGGGTTTCCTCCGGGTACTCCGGTTTCCTCACACACTCTAAAGACATGCTAGTAGGTGAATTGGCTCCTGTCTAAATTGGCCCTAGTATGTGTATGTATGAATGTGAGTTAGAGACCTTAGATTGTACGCTCCTCGGGGGCGGGGACTGATGGGAATGTACAACATATATGTAAAGTGCTGCGTACATTAACGGCGCTATATAAGTACCTGAAATAAATAAATAAATAAATAAAAATACAGACCCAAGTATGGATTTGGTTAATAACAAAAAAAGTCGTAAAAAAAGATCCTACGCAGCCAGCAACAATAGATCTCTTCAGCAGCAATAGATCCCCCCAACAACACACCCACACATCAACAATAGACCCCTTGCAACAAAATAACCCCCCCAACAACAATAGACCCCTGCTAGCAGCAATACAGTAGATCCCTCAACAGTTGATCCCTACCAATGACAATTTATCCCCCATCAACATAAGACACCACCCAGCAACAATAGATCCCCCAGCAGCCAGCTTCAGTAGACCTTCCAGCACCCTACTGGAGGTGAGGTGCGGGAACTGTGTTCCCATGCATTCCTGCTGAAATAAAAGCCCATCTATGCCTGTTGTCAGTGTTCTTGTGCGGGGTCACTCTATAGACAGGTACTCTTTACAGCCAGATACTCGTGGCAATAAAGAAATGAAGGGCTTGAGGGCCCTGTGGATGATCCACAACATTAATCTAACCACTCTCCTTATTTCCATACCAGTTCCTTGCATTCGACACTCAGCTGGTGATCGGAAACCGCAAACACTCCATCAGCCCCGAGGAATACGTCTACGGCGCCATGAAGATTTACACCGACATCGTTTACATTTTCATCAATTTGCTGCAGCTCGTCGGTAGTCGAACCTAGGACAACTCAAGTCTGAGCGAGAGTGCGGCCATTTTGTTCCTGAAAGGAAGTCCTACTTTTCCCTTTTTTTTCAAGTGACTCCAAGTTTCCCCTTTTGATGAGCCCATAAACATGAGACGGAGGACTGAAGATGATTTGGGGGGAATGTTACATTTAAATAGTATTTTCATTTAGTCGCCATTATCTTTGTTTAGATGTTGCTTTTAAATGTATTATATTCACCAAAGAAGAAAAATTTGGTATCCTATAGAACAGTGGTTCTCAACCTTCCTAATGCCGTGACCCTTTAATACAGTTCCTCCTGTTGTGGTGACCCCCAACCATAAAATTATTTACCCAGTAATTATAATTCATGAGTGTCGTTTTACCTCCAATACTGCTGCTTTCAACACAGTAGCTTCCCCGACACTTTCACATACTAGGTGCCTTTCCCTTCGCTGCATCATGCCCAGCTCCAGGAAATCTTGGAACTGAGCAGGGAAAGCTCCTATTTGCATTAAGGGAGCTTATACTATAGATTTACACTTTTGTTCCCTAGCTAACTAGTACTCCTTTATGACTTCCCAAGTGAGGCCGACGAGGGGCCACACACAGGAGCAAAAATGCAAAATTGTTCACATGTACGTTGCACTTCGTAGTTTGGAGGTATCATATAAAGTTTTTGTTGTTATTTGTTATCATGGGCTGTGCTTTTATGCCCGTTTTACATTCAGATAGTGTTTTCTGGAGTTTTTTCTCCTACTTTTTTGTTTTTCCTATCTTTGTAGTGAAATGTTTCCTATGATAAAACTGAAATTTTGTAAATGTCTGCTTGTGTATTGGCCAGTGGTGCTCCACAGACCTACATTGATAGATGCTGTGATCTTCCTTGTATCAGAGATGGATATTTCTTGTCTGTGGAAAAGAGCAAAATTGTATGTGCCTTACATTATATAGTAATCTGCTTTTGTATAGAATCCGGGGAGCCCTCTTACACACACAAAGCAAGCCGCCATTTTGTAGGTTGACCAGAGCTGAGACTGTTGGGTTCACTGGAAAACGGTGATAACCCTGAGCCTTACAGATCGGGGTGAAGTCCTTGTGGCACAGACAAGCCCTCTGCTAATACATCTGCAGGTATGACCTGGTTGTCCAATCTTGAAGTGTAGGAAGTCCTTGGTAAGTCATCCATCAATCTCCATATTGTCATAACAGTGAAACAACTGAGAGGTGCAGATGTTCGCAAGCATGGGGACTTTGTATGTGGGAAGACCCCTGCACCGTGCAGGCTTTGTTAGGTCAGACTCTAGGTCCGTGGTCTTCAAACTGTGGTCTGCAGGAAGGATGAGGCCTTTTGCATTTAATGGCTACTTGGGGAACAATTCTTCTATCAACAATTACTTGACACAATTCCTCCTACTGACTTCCGTGATGGGGCATAAAACCTCCAACTGACACCATTGATGGGGCATAATTCCTCCAACTGACACCATTGATGGGGCATAATTCCTCCAACTGACACCATTGATGGGGCATAATTCCTCCAACTGGTAACCATTGATGGGGCATAATTCCTCCAATGGACACCATTGATGGGGCATAATTCCTCCAACTGACACTATTGATGGGGCATAATTCCTTCAACTGATACCATTGATCATTGATGGGGCATAATCCCTCCAACTGACACCATTGATGAGGCATAATTCCTCCAATGGACACCATTGATGGGGCATAATTCCTCCAACTGACACTATTGATGGGGCATAATTCCTTCAACTGATATCATTGATGGGGCATAATCCCTCCAACTGACACCATTGATGAGGCATAATTCCTCCAATTGACACCATTGATGGGGCATAATCCCTCCAACTGAAACCACTGATGGGGCATAATTCCTCCAACTGACACCATTGATGGGGCATAATCCCTCCAACTGACGCCATTGATGGGGCATAATCCCTCCAACTGACGCCATTGATGGGGCATAATCCCTCCAACTGACGCCATTGCTGGGGCATAATTCCTCCAACTGACGCCACTGATGGGGCATAATTCCTCCAACTGACACCACTGATGGAGCATTTCTCCCATTGACACCTTGTATTTGAATTGGGATGGTGACAATGTAAGTTCTGATTCCAATGGGGCACAGTTCCTCCCATTGCTGACACCTATGATATTGCACAATTCTATCCACTCACACCAACAATGGGGTACTATTCCTTCTCTAAAACCGACAATGGGGCATTTATTCCTCCCTTTACTGATCACAGGCAGCAGGGAATGTGCTCCCTCTGACACCAGGGCATTTTCTATTTTCTATATTCTATTCATTTGATAGTGAACTAGACCTTTGTTTAGGATTTCTGAAGACTCCTGCTCTAGGTGGATCAGCAGATTGCCTATCCAGGATTTGCTCTTATCTAAGCCCTCATAGGATGGAATTTGCATTCCAAGATAACCAATCAAATTCAGCCTTTTCATTCCACAAAAATTAACGCCCAACTCCAGACAAATCATATTTAGTTTCAGAGCAAAGAATTAGGCCATTGGCATCCTCATTTGAAATAATGCTTTCAATGTATAGCATCACTGATGGGCCGTTTCGAATGTCCTAGAAGGTGCTAACGTATTCCTATCTCTCCAGCAATTGGAAAATCTTACTACAAACAGTCCCGCTCCTTCAATCTCCCATTTAGAGCTACCTTTCTCAACTTTTCTACCCCAGAGGAACCTTTAAAATAATGTTCAGGTCTTGGAGAACCCCTTCTAAAATCGCTTCATTAAGGGTCAAATGGAAAATTGCAGCTCACATTGGTGGTTTGTAGGAAGAATGCTCCCCTTACAGCAGCAGTCACAAAGCCACTCTTTCAGACAGCTCAGAAGATCATTGGTGTCATGCTGCCAAGTGGCATTGGTCCTGGAGCTAAGCACCATCAGATGGTAGGTCAATCAGCCATATAATGGCACTTACATTGGAGGTCAGTGGTAAGAATGGCCCCCTTACAGATAGTTAAAAAGATCATTGGTGTCATACCCAGGGGCTGACTGACCATTTTTGGAAACTCAGGCACTGCCTAAGGGCCCGGGGTCAGTAGGGAGCCCCATGAGATGCCCCTGGTACCTTTTTCATAAGCTTTTTTTAGTTTGGGCAAGGACACAGGGGCCCCATGATCCCCTATTGCCCGGGGGCCCCATGAGTTGTCAGTCTGCCCCTGGTCATACCGCTCACTGCCAAATAGCACCAACAGATGGGAAGTCAACCAGCCACAGATCAAAGAAACCCTAGCTACCTTTGGAGGAACCCTAGAGTTTCATGGTTGAGAGTCGCTGATTTAGCACAATGGCCATGGGGCAAGAATCTTTGGCGGTTGAGGAAGTAACATAGGCAGACATCTCCCATACATCATTCTTGGGTGGTTGGAGGATATCTGCTTGTCTATGGTCATATGTCTATGACAACCTTGCTGTTGAATGATACCTTTTGCATTTGGCTGTTCAAATGTAAACTACAGTAAAAGGTCATCTCACCTGCTTTTCCTACAATGCCAACCCACCCAAATACGACCTACTGAGTCCAAGACAGGTCAACTGCATCCTCAGAATGGTCATCCACACTACATCACTGAAGTAAATGGGAATCAATAGACCTGCGTTGGATTTGTGTTTCAATTGTGGCCAGCTTGGACTGGATCATAATGAAGCTTTGTTCAGTCTACAAAATAGTTTCACTGGTTCTTGTAGGGGGCTCAGAATGTTTATATATATATATATATATATATATATATATATATGAAAAGGACCTATGAGTCTATCCTTCCTTATGCATAGCTGTGGTTTTATTTTTAATCATGAAAGTCCAGTTCTGTTGAGAAAGAAAATCTATGTATTAGGTACAGAATTTACCAGACTCTTACCCGCTTCTCATCTGTAGATACTGGGCTAGGCCACTCCAGAGGGCGTGCCGAAATCCTGTGAAAATAAGTGAACGGGTTCGGCCATGATGATCTATTGATGTGGAATGAAGAGCTGCACCCCTAACATCCCGCTAGACATGCAGCATTTTTTTGCAGCTAATCCACCAAAGATGAATTTCCTAATGTGCTAACCCCAAGGACGATGCTGGGGGTGAGTCAGCAGAAAAAAAAAAGGGTAAGGCTTTTGGGATTTCCTATCTGAGTACTGTTGCCATAGCTACAGGCAGGGGTGGACTGACCATTTGGAAACTCGGGCACTGCCTGAGGGCCCGGGGTCAGTAGGGGGCCCCATGAGATGCCCCTGGTACCTTTTTCATAGGCTTTTTTGAGTTTGGGCAAGGACACAGGGGCCCCATGATCCCCTATTGCCCGGGGGCCCCATGATTTTTCAGTCCGCCCCTGGCTACAGGATAGATTTTTAAAATTAAAGCCCAACTCTGGGAAAAGAAAAAAAAAGTTTGCTTTAAGGCTGCTCATGCAGTGCAAGGGTTAGGTCTAGGAGGGGATGGAAAAAGCTGTTTTACTCACCTGCTCCTTGCTCTCCCAACAGAGCTTCCCTGTGTTCTTGGGGTAGACTGTTCCTTGGTGTCCTCATGTCCAATGCAAGACTGTGGGCCCTGCATTGGTCTTGATGGCATCCCATCCCTGGCACAAAGGGTAGAAGAGGCTACAGGGACTGGTCTTGCAGCTCCGGGGATTGGTTCAGTAAAACTGCTTTTCCCAGTCCCCTGGACTTAAAAAAAAAAAAAAAGCATTGAACCCTTTCCACTGCAAAGGGAGTGTTTTTTCCCCCAGAGTTCAGCTTTAAGGCTAGGTTCACATCTGTGCGGGTGGTGCCGCTGCAGATCCACAAAACAATCCGTGCAGCCGACCACCCGCACAGAGGAATGCGGACCCGCAGGCGAGTGACATTAATTCTAATGGCACACCGCCCGCACTGGAAATTGCAATCGTACTGAGAACCTCTGTTCCCGTGCGGGTTGCGTTTTCAGAATAAGTGCAGGGACTTCTTCTCTGTGTGTCCCGGGGCACGGGAGTCCATTCAAATGAATGGGCTCTCGTGCTCGCGCAAAAAACGGCCACATAGATGTGAACCAGGGGTAAGGCTAGGTTCACATCTGTACGGGTGGTGCCACTGCGGATCCGCACAAAAATCCGTGCAACCGCAGCACCCGCACAGAGGAATGCGGACCCGCGGGCGGGTGCCATTAATTCTAATGGCACGCTGCCCACACTAGAAAACGCAACCGTACTGGGAACCGAGGTTCCCGTGTGGGCTGCGGTTTCAGAAGTGCAGCGACTTCTTCCCGGCTTGTCCTGGATCACAGAGTCCATTCAAATGAATGGGCTCTCGTGCTTGCGCAAAATGCGACCCGCAGGAATGCGGATATGTGAACCTTGAGTAAATAAGAAGATAACTGGTTATTATATACATTGATTTTTTTTTTTTGTTAATTTGTAACAAAACTGGAGATTTCCTTTAAGTGCCATTTATGCTTAGAATTGTATCCTATACTGTGTACCTGTTGTAAATAGAAACAGTCTGTACTGGGATGTATGTTACATAGTAGGAGACACGTGGGGGTTTATTTACTAAAGCTGGAGAGTCCAAAATCAGACTCCCTTCTGCATAGAAACCAATCAGCTTCTAACCTCAGCTTGTTCAATGAAGCTTTGGCAATGAAACCTGGAAGCTGATTGGTTTCTATGCAGAAGGGAGTCTGATTTTGGACTCTCCAGCTTTAGTAAATAAACCCCGTGATGTCAGCGGCGTATTCTTCGACCATCACGATAGATGCGTTTACTCTGTGCATCGAGGAGAGCCCCATGTCTTTGTATTTATTTGTGGCTGTGTCTTGTTTACTGTGTCTGTGTCAGATGTATTGCACTTGGCTTATTTAATAGGGCAAAAGCGATGCGCCAAGCGCAGTGACCCCTAGCAATCAGCCGGCCAATGATATTCAGCTGCTTTGATACTGACAAAAGGTGAACGCTGATTGGCTGCTTTGGGTGACTGTTCTGTGCACGCCATCCTTTTATACTGAAATAAGACCAAGGGAGTTTTTCAAGTTGACAAAAGTTTAATTTAAAAAAATGCCTTTCCTTGCTATTTTTACATAGCTGTGTGAATAAAAACAAAAAAAAGGGGTTTATTATAAAAAAAAAAAAAAAAAAAATCATTGGATGAATGTGACGAGTGTTCACCCATCTCTGACAAATTCTGACCACATTTTGCGATTTCCTATTATCAGCTCCATCTAGTGGTCAGAATGTGAAACTTTCCCTGAATTAATGCAACCAGAAAATATAATGCATTATGGCAACTAGATGGCGATGATAAGAAATCACTGTATTGTGCACAATATGGTCAGAATTTGTCGAGGATGGGCGCATGCTTGTCACATAAGTCCACAAATTGTGTTTTCATGACCCCTAAGTGAATGTTAAGCTTTGTTTTGGATATAGTGAGGAAGGATTTGAAATGATGGGATCCAGGCCTGTAAAGAGTTTTCCTCTCACTTACCTGTCCTGCTGACAAAGGTTTACCCAGACGGGAAGTGAGGGATGATCTGCACCAGGGAAGCAGAAATAAATACCTGCCAGCATACATGCCACATGTTCCAGATTTGACGGGACAGTCCCTCATTGTGGCCTTCCGTCCCACCAATGCTGTGACCTGGGATCACAGCATCAATCTTCTTTAACCACTTCCAGTCCGGACACTTTCACCCCCTTCCTGTCCAGGCCAATTTTCAGCTTTCAGCGCTTTCACACTTTGAGAATTTCGTGGTCGTGCAACACTGTACCCATATGAATTTTTTAGCATTTTTGAGACAGATAAAGCTTTATTTTGGTGGTATTTATTCAGCACTGGGATTTTTATTTTTTTGCTAAATAAATTAAAAAGTACAAACATTTTGAAAAAAGTGTTTTTCTTATAACATTTTGCAAATAAATAATCTTCATAAATCTTGGCCAAAATGTATTCAGCTATCTTTTTAGTAAAAAAAAAAACCCAAATTAGTTTATAACCAAAAATTATAATTTTTCAAAAACAGTTTTATATTTTTATTTTATTTTTTTTATATTATTTGTTTTTTGTTTTTTTTTTAGATACCATCACCTAAGCAGTACAGTGTCACCATAGTGACACTGTACTACTTGTGGGGGGTGATGAAGATTTTTTTTTTTTCTTGTTTTGCACTGATTTCTTTTACACCCATAAAGGCTGTAAGAGCAATCATATCTCCTCTCTGGCTGCATTCCTGCAGCCATTGAGAAATACTGTGTGAGCTGTGATTGGTCACAGTTTGCCACTTGGTACAAGGCTGTTGTGAATAGCCCTGTACCATGTGATCTCTGTGATCATTCACAGATTTCACACGTAGTAAGCAATGATGTCAGGGGCGACATCGTGATTACTACTATTCATGTGATCACTGATTGGCACAGAGGTCCCATACAGCGATCGGTGTTCCTCCGGACACAGCGGGCAGTGGATCGCGGTGCCGTGAGCTCCCAGGGCGCCGTACAGGCAGTGAATGCGGGGGTTGTTTATAAACGGCCACCCGCTTCGGCACTGCTCCCGTCCGGCCGTTTATGTACATGGGCTGGATGGGAAGTGCTTAAGTTACATGTGCATCAATTTACATAGCCTTTGCTGTGGGTGGGCAGCCCCTGCCTGTTTAGAGGCGGAGTCTGAGCAGGATAAACCCATGAATTGGGAGTGATTTGGGCACACCCATGTGGAAATTGGGTTGCAAATTGCTCAATGTGGGTGGGATCCAGGACCATAATATCAGAATGTATGCTGATGGGTTCTAGCCCTTCCCTACTCCACTGAAGAAAAGTTTCTTTATTTCTCCCTGTGCTATTGTTGGAGACTTCCCCTCACTTCCTGTCTTATAAAATATTGTCATTAGGACAGGAAGTGAAAATAAATCTGTCTAACAGAGCTCAAGAAAGCAGTAAAAACCTGGCAGAGGTTCTAACCTCCCTCACTGTCTCCAAACACGTTACGGCTGGACATACACGTTAAAGTTTTATCATCCTGGACTTTACATTTTCAGGAATAACGCGAAGAACGGCATTGTTTGTATTCATATCTTCCATCGATCAATCAAGTGAAAAGGGAAGATCAACCCCGCCAATACTAGAGTCCTGTTATATATGCACTTTTTTATTTCCTATACAGAGCAAATAAAGTTTATTTACTGCATTTGTGCGCCTGATTACTATAGTATGTTTAACCCCTTCATGCCCTTTAAGTCCAGGAGGTGACCTGGCTCATTTATCATTGGTTCTTACAGCAGTCACATGATTGTGAGAACAAGAAAAAAGCAACCGAATGCCTGTACTCCTGCGCTGGACAGTGGACTTAATAATGTCTATCTAGAGGTCTACAGTCCCTCACCAAGACCACCTTCAGGGGTTTTGGACCACATTGCATCCCTTGTGACGTGCTTTCTAGTTGATTTGATTTCTCTTGTGAATATTTTGCTTTTTATAAATAAATCTAATTTTTAAAGGTAATGCACTAGGCCCGTGCGCCCTCTTTTTGTCTCTTATATACAGTCACGTGATTGTGAGCCTGCCCCCCCCCCCCCAGCTCCTGATCAGAAGACAGTTTGGGAGCGCCCTTTGGCACATAAATGAGACAGTTGGGTGGTAAAGTAGTAAAGTCTACTATTTCTTCTGCTGTACACTACATTGCCAAAAGTATTGGTTGGCCTGCCTTTACACACACATGAACTTTAATGGCCCCCCAGTCTTAGTCCGTAGGGTTCAATATTGAGTTGGCCCCGCCCTTTCCACGCACATGACCTTTAGGGGTTTATTTACTAAAGCTGGAGAGTCCAAAATCAGACTCCGTTCTGCATAGAAACCAATCAGCTTCTAACCTCAGCTTGTTCAATGAAGCTTTGGCAATGAAACCTGGAAGCTGATTGGTTTCTATGCAGAAGAGAGTCTGATTTTGGACTCTCCAGCTTTAGTAAATAAACCCTTAATGGCCCCCCAGTCTTAGTCCGTAGGGTTCAATATTGAGTTGGCCCCGCCCTTTGCAGCTATAACAGCTTCAACTCTTCTGGGAAGGCCGTCCACAAGGTTTAGGAGGGTGTCTATGGGAAGGTTGGACCATTCTTCCAGAAGCACATTTGTCAGGTCAGGCACTGATGTCGGGGGAGGAGGCCTGGCTCACAGTCTCCGCTCTAATTCATCCCAAAGGTGTTCTATGGGGTTGAGGTCAGGACTCTGTGCAGCCAGTCAAGTTCCTCCACCCCAAACTGGCTCCTCCATGTCTTTATGGACCTTGCTTTGTGCACTGGTGCGCAGTCATGTTGGAACAGGAAGGGGCCATCCCCAAACTCTTCCCACAAAGCTGGTAGCATGAAATTGTCCAAAATGTCTTGGTATGCTGATGCCTTAAAAGTTCCCTTCACTGGAACTAGGGGGCCAAGCCCAACCCCTGAAAAACAACCCCACACCATAATTCCCCCTCCACCAAATTTTACACTTGGCACAATGCAGTCAAGCAAGTACCGTTCTCATGGCCACCGCCAAACCCAGACACGTCCATTGCACTGCTGACAGAGAAACGTGATTGGTCACTCCAGAGAACACGTCTCCTCTGTTCTAGAGTCCAGTGGCGGCGTGCTTTACACCACGGCATCCGACACTTTGCATTGCACTTGGTGATGGAAGGCTTGGATGCAGCTGCTCGGCCATGGAAACCCATTCCATGAAGCTCTCTACACACTGTTGTTGGGCTAATCTGAAGGCCGCACCAAGTTTGGAGGTCTTTAGCTATTGACTCTGCAGACAGTTTTGCGACTCGACTTCTGCGCACTGTGCGCTTCAGCATGCACTGACCCCGCCCTGTCATTTTACGTGACTTACCACTTGGTGGCTGAGTGGCTGTTGTTCCCAGTTGCCTCCACTTTGTTATAATCCCACTAACAGTTGAGCGTGGAATATTTAGTAGCCAGGAAATGTCACGGATGGACTTATTGCACAGGTGGCCACCTATCACGGGACCACGCTTGGAGTCACTGAGCTCCTCTAAAATTTTAGAGCCCATTCACACTTGTGTGACTTGTCATGCGACTTTGGGGTCCATCCCATGTTTCCCAATGGGCACCATTCATATATGTGCGACTTCAAAGTAGTTGCTGCACTACTTTGGTCCGACTCATGCGACTTGAGGTCCATAGACTTCAATGTAAACCCTCTATAGTCACATGACAGTCACACCTGAATGATATACATGCCACTTGTGTGTGACTTTGTACCAGGGGCGGACTGACCATTCGGGTACTTGGGCACTGCCCGAGGGCCCAGGGTCAGTAGGGGGCCCCATGAGATGTCCCCGGTACCTTTCATAGGCTTTTTTGGGTGTGGTTTGAGTGTGGGCGAGGACACAGGGGCCCCATAATCCCCTATTGCCCGGGGGCCCCATGAGTTATCAGTCCGCCCCTGCTTTGTACACCACAAACCATCACCCTTGGTCAAAGCCAAAGTTGCACTCCTCTAAAGTTGCGTCAAAGTCGCATTGTAAAGTTACAATGAAAGTCACAAAATTTTGAAGTCTCACAAGTGTGAATGGAGCCTAAAACAAGGAAATATAATCTACTTTCCTATCTCTTTGCTAATGGCAGCATAAAGATTTATTCTGTTCGTTCGAAAGAAAAGAGCGCTTTTATAAGACCCCCGGAGGCTCTCCGGCTATAATTAATGATGTGGCTAAAAATATTCCCAGCGCTGCGGGCCGCAGCGTGGAAGACATCTGAGCGATGCCAATAATGTGTGCAGAGAGGAGGATGTATATAATAAATCATCATAATGAGGATGGTGCAGGCCATGGCCCGTCCTGTATGTGTATTACTGTACAGAGGGGACGAGGCGGCCGATGACCGACAGATCTGAATACACAGGCGGCCCCCCCAACAAAAACATTTCACTGCAAAAGTCTGACACAATGTAGCAATTTTTTAAAATTAAATATCCATTAGATAGAAACAATATTCTGTGTTCAGTGGTGGATCTTCAAGCTAAACTCCAGACCAGGGGCGGACTGACAACTCATGGGGCCCCCGGGCAATAGGGGATCGTGGGGCCCCTGTGTCCTTGCCCAAACTCAAAAAAGCCTATGAAAAAGGTACCAGGGGCATCTCATGGGGCCCCCTACTGACCCTGGGCCCTCGGGCAGTGCCTGAATTTCCAAATGGTCAGTCCGCCCCTGCTCCAGACCAACAGAAATGCACATATGGGAGCTGTTTTCTCTGCCAAAAGATGTGTAATTCTGTCCACGCAGACCTGAGATTTACACAGCTCCGCCACAGAGCACAACCTATTTTTTTTTTCCTGCTGCAGTTCAGAAACACCTACAGGTGCTTCAATTAGGAATGCACACTGTGAGTGATCAGTACTGATCACTCACTGTGTTCATTCAGAAAAAGAAGCGGTTGGTAAATGGCATATTTACTGGCCTTTTCCCCTATTTTCCATCCTGTAGATCTCAGCAGCCAGCAGGAGAGGAGGGGAGATAACCGTACTGCTGGGGAAGGGGGGGGGGAAGGGGGCAATCTGAACAGGGACTGATCCCCTACCTCAGCATGTGATTGGACAGCAGCAGACTGATGAGCTCATCTCTCTGTCACTCTGCGCTCTTCTCCTATCAGCATGTTCCTTGTCAGCACATGAGCATTTCAGCACAACTGATTGGCTCCTTGTGCTGCTTCTCACAAGGGGGCTGCTTCCAAGTCAAAGTTAGGGACTTCCAGCACTTGCACCTAAGAAAATATATTTATGGCCGGTTCACACCATAGAAATGCAATCCAGCTGAGCTCCGGATATGTTTCCGCATTCGTGTTTTTAATGTGTTCCGGTACATTTTTGATGCGTTTTGGTTAACTTTTTCCCCTCCCTTTTTCCTCAATCTAAATAGGGACATGTGCATTCCCATGCATTTTGGTGCATTCCCGTGCATTTTTTATGCTTTTTACTATGTTCCAATACAGTTCTGTTCAGGAACGCTGTAATGCGTTTCTGCAAAATGCAAAACGGAGCGCAAAAAACTTAGGTGTGAACCTGGGGTTAGGGCCGCTTCACACTACATGCGTTTCAGTTGCTTTTTTTCTGCAACCGGAACGCACTGGAACTGCAAGCACTGATGTGAACGATGACATTGACCACCATATCACCTACTTTCTGTGCATTTTGGATGCATAAAAAAAGCAACTGAAACGCATGGAGTGTGAACCGGCCCTAACCCCAGGTTCACACCTAAGCATTTTCCGCTCCGTTTTGCATTTTGCAGAAACACAGTACAGTCCATTTAACATGATTTCCTATGGGACACGTTCACATCTCCGCGTTTTCACCTGGTGTGTTTTTTGGAAAGGGTCAGGGACTTTTTTTGAATGCAAGAAGTTGTGTTTTTGGTTCTATAGACTTCAATGGAAACGCTCCCAAAAAACATGTAGTGCATTTTTGCCACGTTTTTGATGCACTTTGCATTTTAAATCTGCCTAGCAACAAGAAAAATTAAAAACCCTGCAAAACGTATCAAAAACGCAGGTGGAAAAACGTAAAAAGCAACACAAAATGTAATGCAGAAATGCCTCAAACACAAACTGCATAGGTGTGCACCTAGCCTTAGGGCCAGTTCACACTGTAGAAACGCAGTCTGGATGTGCTTCTGCATGCACATTATTGATGCGTTTCAGTGCGTATTGGAGCGTTTTCGATACATTCCACATGCTTTTTTCTTCCATTTTTGGGGTCCAGTGCGTTCTGGTGCATTATTTATGCATTTTACCGCGTTCTACTACAGTTCTGTGCAGGAAAAATGCAGCCTGTTCTACTTTGTTTTTCTTCTGGAACTAAAAGCACTCATGTCCTGTGAGCTGTGCTCTGGTTGATCAAAGTATCAAATGGTCATTACAACTAGCAAAAAACAAAAAAAAACAAAGTATTGTGGTTACCAGCCAGCCTGCAACAAATCAAGTGATCCGTGTCCAACAGAAGGTGGCTCATAGTAATAAAAAGACATTATGATCGTCTATAGCAGGGGTCTCCAAACTGTGGCCCTTTACTTGGCTTTATCTGGCCCTTGAGGCATTATTCCTGCCACTGACACCAACAATGGGCATAATTCCTGCCACTGACACCAACAATGGGGCATAATTCCTGCCACTGACACCAACAATGGGGCATAATTCCTGCCACTGACACCAACAATGGGGCATAATTCATGCCACTGACACCAACAATGGAGCATAATTCCTGCCACTGACATCAACAATGGGGCATAATTCATGCCACTGACACCAACAATGGGGCATAATTCCTACCACTGACCCCAACAATGGGGCATAATTCCTACGACTGACACCAACAATGGAGCATAATTCTTGCCACTGACACCAGCAATGGGTATAATCAGGGGCGGACTGACAACTCATGGGGCCCCTGGGCAATAGGGGATCATGGGGCCCCTGTGTCCTTGCCCAAACTCAAAAAAGCTTATGAAAAAGGTACCAGGGGCATCTCATGGGGCCCCCTACTGACCCCGGGCCCTCGGGCAGTGCCCGAGTTTCCAAATGGTCAGTCCGCCCCTGGGAATAATTCTTACCACTGACACAAAAAATGAGGCATAATTCCTGCCACTGACACCAACAATGGGGCATGATTCCTACCACTGACACCAACGATGGGGCATAATTCCTTTCACTGACAACTAAAATGTGACACTATTCCTCCCACTGACACCAACTATTTCTCCCCATAATACCAAAGATCGGGCATTATTTACTCCCATTGGGCACAGCCATCCCCCTTAAAATCTGAAGGACAGTAAACTGGCTCTTACTTTGGAGTTTGGAGGCCCCTGGTCTATAGTAAAGAGAAAAAAAACCCTATTGTGGTTGCCCAGGGCAACAGAGAAAAAAAATAAACATTGTTGTTGTTCATAGTAACAAAACAGTATGATCGTGGTTGGCCATAGCAACGGAGGAGAAAATTGTGGTGGATTATAGTAAGAAAAAGGTATTCTGATTGTCCACAGCAAGAGGAAAAAAACCCTATTGTGGTTGCCCATAGCAACGGAGGAAAACTAAACAATAAACATTGTGGTTGCTCATATTAACAAAAGGACATTACGATTGTCCATAGCAGTGGTCTCCAAACTTTCTAAACAGAGTCAGTTTATTATCCTTCAGACTTTACAGGGGCCGGATTGGGGCCAGTAGGAGTAGAAAATGTTCTGGTGTCAGTGACAATGCCTCATCATTGGTGTCAGTGGGAGGAATAGTGCCTCATCATTGGTGTCAGTGGGAGGAATAGTGCCCCATCATTTTACAATAGGGTTCCCGCACGGCCGTCATTCTACAATAGGGTTCCAGCTTGACTTTCATTGTACAATAGGAGTAACGGAACCGATCCCAGGCTTTCTTGGGTACTTTACGTTGCTTGACTACCACTACCCTGTCTGAACACCACAGCAATGGTTGTCATTCTACAATAGGGTTCCCTCTCGGCCGTCATTCTACAATAGGGTTCTCGCACGGCCGCCACTGTACAATCCTGATGCTGCTTGGCCGTCATTGTACAATAGGGTTCCCGCACGGCCGTCACTGTACAATAGGGTTCCCGCTCGGCCGTCATTGTACAATAGGGATCCCGCTCGGCCGTCATTGTACAATAGGGTTCCCGCACGGCTGTCAGTGTACAATAGGCCGGGCGGGAAGGAATTAGGAATACCCCAATTTAAAAACAAATGTAGGACTTATGCATATATATGTGTGAAAGAGACCACAATAACCGCGCTCTTAAATTGCAACTAAAATAAATAAATAAATGAATGAAATAAATAAATGTGTGGGATGTACTGGATGTAAGGGGTGTACAGGATGTAAGGGATGTACTGGATGTAAGGGATGTACTGGATGTAAGGGATGTACTGGATGAAAGGGGTGTACAGGATGTAAGGGATGTACTGGATGAAAGGGATGTACTGGATGTAAGGGATGTACTGGATGAAAGGGGTGTACAGGATGTAAGGGATGTACTGGATGTAAGGGGTGTACAGGATGTAAGGGATGTACTGGATGTAAGAGGTGTACAGGATGTAAGGGATGTACAGGATGTAAGGGGTGTACAGGATGTAAGGGGTGTACAGGATGTAAGGGGTATACAGGATGTAAGGGGTGTACAGGATGTAAGGGGTGTACTGGATGTAAGGGGTGTACAGGATGTAAGGGATGTACTGGATGTAAGGGGTGTACTGGATGTAAGGGGTGTACAGGATGTAAGGGGTGTACAGGATGTAAGGGATGTACTGGATGTAAGGGGTGTACTGGATGAAAGGGATGTACTGGATGTAAGGGGTGTACAGGATGTAAGGGATGTACAGGATGTAAGGGATTTACTGGATGTACGGCCAAGCAGATATTCTAATAGGAAGCTTCACTGAACTACCACGGAGTTCCATAGTGTCACGGTAGTTCATTGAAAACTACAAACCAACAGCCACTAAGGTTGCCAGGACTTGCAGTTCATTCATGGAAGTCTGTGAATGAATGACCCGGCCATGTGGGTGGAGCCCCACACAGCCGAGCTGTTTTCAAATTTTGCAGATATTAGGTGGGGGTGGGGGGGGGGGCTGGCGATGTTGCAGCTCTGGGAACATGTGACATGATTTTGATTTATTATCTCTTGCATATCGGCACCCCAGCTGTAGTTGTCAGATCTCGGCTCGGTGGGGGAAAGCAATCCCTTCCTTTAATTACTTGCTGCTCTGGGCAATTTTTTTAATTTTTCACATATGTGTAAATATCAGTATTTTTTGCTATAAAACTCTCATTCATTATATACTTTCTGAAAGCAGAGGCCCTGGAGAATAAAGTGGTGGCTGTGACAAATTTTTTATGTCACATGATATTTGTGCAGCTTTTCATTTAACACAAATTTTTAGGAAAAAATATACACTAAAATGAATATTACTTGTTTTGTATGGGTTTGATGGTCAGCCGGGTGTTCACCAGCCATTTTATTTATGGTAATTTTGGAATCTCCTTTTATAGAGATACCGTATTTTCCGGCGTATAAGACGACTTTTTACCCCTTGAAAATCTTCTCAAAAGTCGGGGGTCGTCTTATACGTTGGTATACGGCATACTGACACTTTTTAGGCGGGCGGCGCGGTGCCGCCGCCGCCCCCCCCCCCTTCCAATGGAAGGGACACTAAGTACAGGGGTGGGCAGGGGCTGTTTCTTACCTGGCTCCAGTCCCACGACGATCCGGTCCAGGAAGCGCGGCTGCTCCTTCAGTTCGGCCACTGGATGTTCGTGCGGCTGCTCGGCTCCGCCTCCTCAGGAGCAGCAGGTAAGTGTTCAGTGTAGAGGTGCTGCTGCAACTACATATGCTGGCTGTAGCAGCACCATACTAGAACAGGGTCAGCAAGTGTAATTGGTGTCAGTGGGAGGAATAGTGCCCCATCATTGGTGTCACTGATACCAACGATGGAACACTATTCCTCCCACTGACACTAATGTTGGGGCACTATTGCTCCCACTGACACCAACAATGGGGCACTATTCCTCCCCCCACTGACACCAACGATGGGGCACTATTCCCCCCCCCCCCACTGACACCAATCATGGGGCACTATTCCTCCCCCCACTGACACCAACGATGGGGCACTATTCCCCCCCCCCCACTGACACCAATCATGGGGCACTATTCCACCCCCCACTGACACCAATGATGGGACACCATTCCTCCCACTGACATCAATGTTGGGACACTATTCCTCCCACTGACACCAATGATGGGGCACTATTCCCCCCACTGATACTAATGATGGGGCACTATTTCTGCCACTAATACCAATGATGGGGCACTATTCCTCCCACTGACACCAATGATGGGGCACTATTCCTCCCATTGATACCAATGATGGGGCACTATTCCTCCCACTGACACCAATGATGGGTCACTATTCCCCCCACTGATACTAATGATGGGGCACTATTCCTCCCACTGACACCAATGATGGGGCACTATTCCTCCCACTGACACCAATGATGGGGCACTAGTCCTCCCACTGACACCGATGATGGGGCACTATTCCTCCCACTGGTGTGCATTGGAAGAGGGGTAGTCTTATACGGCGAGCATAGCCCAAACACTACATTTTAGCAGGAAAAGTAGGGGGTCGTCTTATACGCCGGCAAATACTGTATATTGGAATTTGTATATTCACCCACATTTCATTTTTTTATACATCCCCTATTGGTGCGGCTTCATTGACTCGAACGGGTGAGTTTGACTGGAGGTGCCACCTGTCAGCTCCACAAGCCGAGTTAAGTTTGCTGCGGCTGTGATGCAAAGTCTCGCAGCGACCACATTTCTACAATCTCCCTATGGCTGTATGATAGATTTTAGATGGCCATGAAAACCACGGCTTAATGGCCCGTTTTTGCCACAGCCCCCTTTCGTGGCTGCCTATGTGAAAGAGGCCTTGGGCTGAAGATACTACTTACCTGGCAGTAAGCAGATAAGGAATATGACTTCTCTGGCTGTTCTTGGCCCTTCAGAATACACTGGATTAAGAGGCTGAACAAGACAGCCAGGCAGCTAACCTTTTTACAATAACCCCCCCCCCCCCCATTAGTTCTCAGACTATGCAAGAAGGAGTAGGAGGATTACACCAATGGTCAGAAAGTCCAAAGTGGTATTTTAATAAAGAATAAATTCCATGAAAGCCGGTGTGTATCGGGGGGGGGGGGGGGGGGGGGGTCTGGATACCCCCTTTTTATGAGGACTACAGCACAAGCAAAAAGTGCATATAAAAGTTCACATACGCCCTCCTAACCCTCTTGTATTGAACTGTATTGTTGCTGTATTGTCTCCTTTATATTGTAAAGTGCTGAGCAAACTGTTGGCTATATAAATCCTGTATAATAACAATATACACTCACCGGACACTTTATTAGGTATACCTACTCAATTGCTTGGTAACACAAATTGCTAATCAGCCAATCACATGGCAGCAAGTCAATGCATTTAGGCATCTAGATGTGGTGAAGACGACTTGCTGAAGTCAAACTGAGCATCAGAATGGGGAATAAAGGGGATTTAGGTGACTTTGAATGTGGCATGGGTGTTGGTAGCAGGCGGGCTGGTCTGAGTATTTCAAAAACTGCTGATCTGTATGGAGTGCATGGGTTGTTACCGACATGTGGGGAAAATTTCATGTCATGACCACCTTTAGAAATATATTTACAGAGAAAAATGGTGACGTGTTCAGTACTTATTTTACCCGCTATAGCTGTTTGTTTGTCTGTGTCCATGTGCAGAGTGAATGTAATGGGAGGGATTTCATAATTGTCAATCAACTGGAAAATTCCTCCTGCGCTTAACCACTTGCCTACCAGGCACTTATACCCCCTTATTTACCAGGCCAATTTTCAGCTTTCAGCGCTGCCGCACTTTGATTGACAATTGTGCGGTCATGCAACATTGTACCCATATGAAATTTTGATCATTTTTTTCTCACAAATAGAGCTTTCTTTCAGTAGTATTTAATCGCCACTGCGCGTTTTATTTTTTGCGCTATAAATAAAAAAAGTGCAAAAAATTTGAAAAAAAAAAAAAAGTTTCTTTGTTTCTATTATAAAATTTTTCAAACAGATAATTTTTCTCCTTCACTGATGTGCGTTGATGAGGCAGCACTGATGGGCACTGATAGGCGGCACTGATGGGCACTGATAGGCAGCACTAAAGGGCACTGATAGACGGTACTAATGAGGTGGCACGGATAGGCAGCACTAATGAGGTGTCACGGATAGGCGGCACTAATATGCAGCACTGATAGGCGGCACTGATAGGTGACACTGATGATGGGTACTGATAGATGGCACTGACTGGCATCACTGCTGGGCACTGACTGGCAGCACTGCTGGGCTGTACTGGTGGGCAGCACTGGTGGGTGGGCACAGGTGGGTGGCACTGGTGGGCACAGGTAGGTGGCACTTCTGGGCACAGGTGGGTGACACTGCAGAGTTGCACAGGTGGGTGCACTGCTGGGCACAGGTGGGTGATCTGCTGGGCACAGGTGGGTGGAGCTAGTGGGCGCACTGCTGGGCCCAGGTGGGCGGAACTTGCGGGTGCCACTGCTGGGCACCGATCATCAGGGCACTGATCATCAGTGCCCTGATGATCGGTGCCGATCCCCGCTCTGACAACTGCCGGTTCTCGGCAGTACTTTCCTCACGATCTGACAGCGTGAGGAAAGTGCAGCCGAGAACCGGCACTTGCATTTCCCTCTGATCAGCGTGTCATTGGACACCGCTGATCACGTGGTAAAAGGCCGCTGTGATTGGCCTTTTACCACATCACGTGATCAGCTGTGTCCGTACGAGTGCGTTCTGGGAGAACGTCATATGACGTCCACTCAGAACTGGCCGGCCGCAGAGCAGCCGTAATTCGGCTATCTGCGGTCGGCAACAAGTTAAAGGAAGTGATATGTAAATAATAAAGCAGCCAACACTCTAAACTGATACCTTAACAGTCAGTGTAATCAAATAATAAAATAGTGCAGCGCTAAAAAACACCATAAATAATATTCAAATCAATAAATCATGCAATTGTCACACACAAAACAATAATTAGTGATAAGATCAATATAGATGTATATGGTGTACATACTAACTAAAGTGCTCACAAAGTGCATCCTGAGGTCATCTACACGGCCTCTATAAGGTGTCATCAATACCACACAAATGATTGGGAAACAATAAACCCCCCAACACCTCCTACTTAAGTAGGTATATCATGAAACTCCTAAGAATGGGGAAATAACACACAAAGGGACTTGTGCAAAATATATAAATACCATACAGTGACCAAACTAATTATTAAATACAAAATGCAATCATAAATAAAAACTGTAAAAAAGGTACCGTATTTGCCGGCGTATAAGACGACCCCCTACTTTTCCTGTTAAAATATAGGGTTTGAGCTATACTCGCCGTATAAGACTACCCCTCTTCCAACGCACACCAAATAAAAATGAAAAAACATCAGATTTGATTTCAATATGGTATGCTATTTCAGTATGGTATTCCAATGATGGGGTGCTATTCCTCCCACTGACACCAATGATGGGGCACTATTCCTCCCACTGATACCAATGATGGGGCACTACTCCTCCCACTGACACTAATGGTGCCCCATCAGTAGTGTCAGTGTGTGAGGAATAGTGCCCCATCATTGGTGTCAGTGGGAGGAATAGTGCCTCATCATTGGTGTCAGTGGATGAAATAGTGCCCCATCATTAGTGTCAGTGGGAGGAATAGTGCCCCATCATTGGTGTCAGTAGGAGGAACAGCGCCTCATCATTGGTGTCAGTGGAAGGAATAGTGCCCCATCATTTGTATCAGTGGGAGGAATCATGCCCCATCATTGGTATCAGTGGGAGGAATAGCGCCCCATCATTGGTGTCAGTGGGAGGAATAGTGTCCCATCATTGGTGTCAGTGGGAGGAATAGTGCCCCATCATTAGTCAGTGGGAGGAATAGTGTCCCATCATTAGTGTCAGTGGGGAGGAGGAATAGTGCCCCATCGTTGGTGTCAGTGGGGAGGAGGAATAGTGCCCCATGGTTGGTGTCAGTGGGGGAGGAATAGTGCCCCTCATTGGTGTCAGTGGGGAGAATAGTGTCCCATCATTGGTATCAGTGGGGAGAAAAGTGCCCCATCATTGGTGTCAGTGGGGGAGGAATAGTGCCCCATCATTGGTGTCAGTGGGGGAGGAATAGTGCCCCATCATTGGTGTCAGTGGGGAGAATAGTGCCCCATCATTGGTGTCAGTGGGGGAGGAATAGTGCCCCTCATTGGTGTCAGTGGGGAGAAAAGTGCCCCATCGTTGGTGGCAGTGGGGGAGGAATAGTGCCCCATCATTGGTGTCAGTGGAGGAGGAATAGTGCCCCATCATTGGTGTCAGTGGAGGAGGAATAGTGCCCCATCATTGGTGTCAGTGTGGAGGAGGAATAGTGCCCCATCGTTAGTGTCAGTGGGGGAGAGGAGCGGCTGCTCCTTCTTTCAGTTCGGCAGCTTGATTTTCGCGGGGCCGTTCGGCTCCGCCTCCTCGCCGGTGATTGGTCGCCGCGCTGGCGCCCAATCACCGGTGAGGAGGCGGAGCCGAGCGGCCGCGCGACCATCGAGCCGCCAAACTGAAAGAAGGAGCAGCCGCGCTTCCTGGACCGGATCATCGTGGGACCAGGACCGGAGCCAGGTAAGGTGCAGCAGCCCCTCTGCCCACCCCTGTACTTAGTGTCCGGCGTATAAGAAGACCCCCGACTTTTCAGAAGATTTTCAGGGGTTGAAAAGTCGTCTTATACGCCGGCAAATACGGTATATAAATAAATATATATGTAACAGATAAAGTCTCTAATAGTCCATAAATCTTCCAAATCAATTGTGCTTCAAAAAAACTTCCATGCAGAGTGAAAAGTTTGTGAAAATTGTGATGGTGTCTACACACATATCCTCAGTGGCTAAATTGCCCCCTCACCTCCTTTTAGTGAGCCACTGGGCCACCTCGCTTTCAGGATCACTCCAGGATCCTTCTCTGGCAATAGCTGGTATCAGAAGTAATCCACCTGTGGCCCCCTCTCTGGTAGGTAACACGGTTCTCCAGGCCCCCCAGGACATGTACATCTGCTATATAACATACTCTCCCATACCCCCCATGGTGAGAGACAAAAGACCCTCCACAGTGTAGTAATTACAGTAATAAAGCCTTTATTTTACCCCCTTCCAGTCCGGACACTTTCACCCCCTTCCTGTCCAGGGCAATTTTCAGCTTTCAGCGCTATCACACTTTGAATGACAATTGCGCGGTCATGCAACACTGTACCCATATGAATTTTTTACCATTTTTTTCAGACAGATAAAGCTTTATTTTGGTGGCATTTATTCACCGCTGGGATTTTAATTTTTTTTTGTTATGTAAATGAAAATGTCCAAAAAATTTTTAAAAAAGTGTTTTTCTTATAAAATTTTGCAAATAAATAATCTTTCATCATAAATCTTGACCATAATTTATTCCGTTATATTTTTAGTAAAAAAAAAAATAAGCCAAATTAGTTTAAAACCAAAAATTATAATTTTCAAACTTTTTTTTACATTTTTATTTTTATATATTATTTGGTTTTTTTTTTGTTCTTTTACATACTGTCACCCTAGCAGTACAGTGTCACCATGGTGACACTGTACTACTTGTGGGGGTGACGTTTATGAACGGCAACCCGCCCCTGGAGTGCCGCCGCCCTGCCATTTATAAACAGCAGGCGGACGGCAAGAGGTTAAATAACAAATGCCCACTCACTTGTATACCATCACAAAATCGCATATAAACCTCATGCTTGGGTGTACTGCATGGCTTAGGGAAATTGGGTGTCCTAAGATGGCGTCCACGCCGGATGTGCGTCATCACGTGCCGGAAGCTGCGTCACTGCGTACCAACGCGTTGCGTCACTGAAATCACTCAGGGTAAGTCACGTGATTTCAATGACGCACTGAGGATATGTGTGTAGACACGATCACAATTTTCACAAAGTTTTCACTCTGCATGGAAGTTTTTATGAAGTTTTTTGAGTATCTATCCAAAAATGACATTTTTGTTGCAGAGGATGCCCAATATCCGACTTGTATCTTAGTGCAGACTTCTGGGAAATCAGTCAACCAATCACACAAGCAGGAAATGACATTTGTGGGGGGCGCTCTGTACACCATCTGTGTGTAGAACACCTCCAGGCTGCCATGTTGTATATTACAGAAGATCACAGCGCTGATGACTGAACAGGAAAGGTCATTTCTAATAACATTCAATTACAATATGACTTGTGTCACAATTCTATACACTACAGGAGATTTTTATTTGCCAATTTTTTTCCCCACGAACTACAGAACACGCAGATTAAAAAAAAAAAAATCTGTATTTATTGAGTTACAAAGAGAACAAGAAAAAGGTTCAATATAGAGAGCACTTCGTGTAATCCAGAATACAAGCACATATGTTACATACAGGCAGTAAATGGGGGGGGGGGATTATATACAGGCAGTAAATAAGGGGGGTGGTAAATACAGGCAGAAGAGAAGAGGGTGTTATATACAGGCAGTAAAGTAGGGGGGGTTATATACAGGCAGTAAATAAGGGGGGTGGTAAATATAGGCAGAAGAAGCCGTTATATACAGGCAGTAAAGAAGAGGGGGTTATATACAGGCAGCAGAGAAGGGGAAGTTGTATATACAGGCAGTGGGGGAGGGGTGTGGTGTATATACAGAGGAGGGGGGAGGGGTGTGGTGTATATACAGAGGAGGGGGAGGAGGACTCACCGGGAAGTCTATGAAGGGATTGGCCGGCCGGGGGTTGCTCTCTCCTCCCACTGGGCTCCGGCCTTCCTCCGTTCCATCTCCTCCCGCCCTCTGTATGCCTCGGCTGGTTGTCCGGACTACTGAGAAGTCGTTGGGGGGAGGAGACGGACTATGTTTACCTCTCGGCCCCTCCTCCTGTCTCTGATTGGTTGCGGTCATGCTCCTCGGCAGACCCGCCTTCTAGGCGGTGCCCAGATTGTGCGAAAAGAAATTATGAAGGCAGAAACATCTGTAACTGTCCACCAATCAGCTTCATTCTTCCGTGCTCAAAGCTTAACTACATCAGGCGAATAGAGAAGCTGATTGGTCGCCATGCACAGCCTCTCGTGTGTTGATAAATTCACCGCATTGTGATTGGCTGAGCAGAATAGGAGCTCAGTACATGTCCCTCCCCCAGCTTTAGTTCAGGTTCTCATCTATTCTGTGCTGGGGGGAGGGGCATAGAAGGTAATAGATCCCTAATGTCTGTATAAAGAGGACCTGTCACCCGGCATCATATCACAGATCTATTTTCTGGATTCATATTTTTGTATGTGACACATGTATGGGACGTTATCAATGTTTGTAAATGTTGTCAGGGTGGAGTGACTGAGAATCATTTCAGTTTTGGGTTTTATATATTTTATCATCATCCCGACAATCCTGGTGTTAGAGGCACCGTATTGGTTTCTGGGGGGAATGGGCGGAGCTTGTATGTCCATATATGGTCATGTGACAGTGTGGATTTGAAAGGTTTTTTAAAAAAGTGGGCGGGGCTTGTATGCCCATATATGGTCATGACAGAGGAAGTGATGTCACAGTGAGCAGAGTCTCTAAATAGAAGTCAGCACAGCAGTCAGTCATTTCATTTGAGCGGTGCACAGGAGAGGACGTGGTTTCAGATTTCTCTGAGATTGGAGTTTCAATCTTTGGACTGAAGAGGACGTCATCATGAACGCCTGGAAAGCCTGGAAGAGATTTTATCGTATTACCAAGAAGTTGGATGAAATCATGGCAGCGTGCGAGGAGGCCAGAGAGAATATCTGTCTGAGGATTCGTAGAGTCGGCCAATGGTTTCTCCATTGTTTTCAGGGATTCGCGGAATTTGGAAAAACGGCTTGGAAATGCAGTAAGTGTTTATATGGATGTTGTACGGCGTAAGAGGAGGAGATTATAGGAGGAGGGAGGAGCTTAGTGTTCGCTCCCAATGTTAGTTCTATTCAGACAGAAGAATCCTCTAATAATAGATCCCACACAGGACTTTAGTAATAATAAGAATCCTCCGAGACTAAAAACAATCATCTTGTGATAGGATTATCTTTAGTATTAGTAAGAATCCTCCATGCCAGGACCGAGGATTGCCATCCTGTGCGGGTCGCAGGATTGGTGCAAACCAGAGGGACAGACAGGAGGGAAGAAGGAAGAATCACTACTGGAGGCAGGATCCCCCAGGAGGAAAACAAAGCCAGGACTTAGCATTTATATTGTTAGTCACTTGCCTACCGGGCACTTTTACCCCCTTCCTGCCCAGGACAGTTTTCACCTTTCAGTGCTGATGCACTTTGAATGCATATGGCGCTGCACTTTGAATGAAGATCTAATTTCTTGAGGCCCAAAAACACCAGAACAGTATAAATACCCCCAAAATGACCGCTTTTCAGAAAAAAGACAGTCTGAGGTATTTAGTAAGAGGCATGGCGAGTTTTCTGAAGTTTTTTGTAATAATTCACCAGTGCAGTACAGTGTCATCATATGACTGGCTAGGTGGTGATCAGGGACACTGACTGGTGACAGTTTTTTTTTTTAGAATAAAATTTTTTAGAATTTTAATTAACAAATGGCGGCCCAATTCTTGGAGGGTGTCATATGACGTCCTCCCATGATAATAGGGTTCTCACTCAGCCGTCATTGTACAACAGGGTTCCCGCTCGGCCATCACTGTACAATAGGGATCCCGCTCGGCCATCACTGTACAATAGGGATCCCGCTCGGCCGTCATTGTACAATAGGGATCCTGCTCGGCCGTCATTGTACAATAGGGATCTCACACCGCCATAATTGTACAATAGGGATTCCGCTCGGCTGTCACTGTACAATAAGGTTGCCGCACGGCCGTCATTCTACAATAGGGATCAAGCTCGGCCATCATTGTACAATAGGGATCCCGCTCGGCCGTCACTGTACAATAGGGATCCCGCACGGCCGTCATTTTACAACAGGGTTCCTGCACGGCCATCATTGAACAATAGGGATTCCGCTCGGCTGTCACTGTACAATAAGGTTCCCGCACGGCCGTCATTCTACAATAGGGATCAAGCTCGGCCATCATTGTACAATAGGGATTCCGCTCGGCCGTCACTGTACAATAGGGATCCCGCACGGCCATCCTTGTACAAAAGGGATCCTGCTCGGCCGTCATTGTACAATAGGGATCCTGCTCGGCCGTCATTGTAAAATAGGGAATTCACTCGGCCGTCATTGTATAATAGGGATTCCGCTCGGCTGTCACTGTACAATAGGGATCAAGCTCGGCCGTCATTGTACAATAGGGATCCCGCTCGGACGTCATTGTACAATAAGGATCCCGCTCTTCCGACATTGTACAATAGGGTTCCCGCACGTACCTCACTGTACAATAGGGATCCCGTATGGCCGTCATTGTATAATAGGGTTCCCGCTTAGCTGTCATTGTACAATAGGGATCCCGCTCGGCCGTCATTGTACAATAGAGTTCCCGCACGTACGTCACTGTACAATAGGGATCAACCTCGGCTGTCATTGTACAACAGGGTTCCTGCACGGCCGTCATTGTGCAATAGGGATTCCGCTCGGCTGTCAATGTACAATAAGGTTCCCGCACGGCCGTCATTCTACAATAGGGATCAAGCTCGACCATCATTGTACAATAGGGATCCCGCTCGGCCGTCACTGTACAATAGGGTTCCCGCACGTACGTTACAGTAGAATAGGGATCCCGTACGGCCGTGATTGTATAATAGGGTTCCCGCTTAGCTGTCAATATACACTAGGGATTCCGCTCGGCCGTCATTGTACAATAGGGATCCCGCTTGGCCATCATTGTACAACAGGGATCCCGCTCGGACGTCATTGTACAATAGGGATCCCGCTCTTCCGACATTGTACTATAGGGTTCCCGCACGTACGTCACTGTACAATAGGGATCCCGTACGGCCGTCATTGTATAATAGGGTTCCCGCTTAGCTGTCTTTATACAATAGGGATCCCGCTCGGCCGTCATTGTACAATAGGGATCCCGCTTGGCCGTCATTGTACAACAGGGTTCCTGCACGGCCGTCATTGTACAACAGGGTTCCTGCACGGCCGTCATTGTACAATAGGGATCCCGCTCGGCCGTCATTGTACAATAGGGATCCCGCTTGGCCATCCTTGTACAATAGGGATCCTGCTCGGCCGTCATTGTACAATAGGGATCCTGCTTGGCCGTCATTGTACAATTGGGATCTCACTCGGCCGTCATTGTACAATAGGGATTCTGCTCGGCTGTCACTGTACAATAGGGTTCCCGCACGACCATCATTCTACAATAGGGATCAAGCTCGGCCGTCATTGTACAATAGGGATCCCGCTCAGACGTCATTTTACAATAGGGATCCCGCTCTTCCGACATTGTACAATAGGGTTCCCGCACGTACGTCACTGTACAATAGGGATCAGGCTCGGCCGTCATTGTACAATAGAGTTCCCGCACGTACATCACTGTACAATAGGGTTCCCGCTCAGCAGTTATTGTACAATAGGGGTCCCACTTTGCCGTCATTGTACAATAGGGATCTCGCACAGCCGTCATTGTACAATAGGGATCCCGCACGGCCGGCATTGTACAATAGGGTTCCCGCACGGCCGTCACTGTACAATAGGTGTAACGGAACAAACCCCAGGCTTTGCTTGGGTACTTTGCTTTGCTTGACTACTACTACCCTGTATGAACACCACAGCAATGGCTGTCATTGTACAATAGGGATCCCGCTCGGCAGTTATTGTACAATAGGGATCCCACTTTGCCGTCATTGTACAATAGGGATCTCGCTCGGCCGTCATTGCACAATAGGGATCCCGCACGGCCGTCATTGTACAATAGGGTTCCCGCACGGACGTCATTGTACAATAGGGATCCCGCTCGGCCGTCCCTGTACAACAGGGTTCCCGCACGGCCCTCATTGTACAACAGGGATCCCGCTCGGACGTCATTGTACAATAGGGATCCCGCTCTTCCGACATTTTACAATAGGGATCCCGTACGGCCGTCATTGTATAATAGGGTTCCCGCTTAGCTGTCTTTATACAATAGGGATCCCGCTCGGCCGTCATTGTACAATAGGGATCCCGCTCGGCCGTCATTGTACAATAGGGATCCCGCTTGGCCGTCATTGTACAACAGGGTTCCTGCACGGCCGTCATTGTACAATAGGGATTCCGCTCTTCTGACATTGTACAATAGGGATCCCGTACGGCCGTCATTGTATAATAGGGTTCCCGCTTAGCTGTCATTGTACAATAGGGATCCCGCTTGGCCGTCATTGTACAACAGGGTTCCTGCACGGCCGTCATTGTACAATAGGGATTCCGCTCTTCCGATGTTGTACAATAGGGATCCCGCTCGGCCATCCTTGTACAATAGGGATCCTGCTCGGCCGTCATTGTACAATAGGGATCCCGCTCTTCCGACATTTTACAATAGGGATCCCGTACGGCCGTCATTGTATAATAGGGTTCCCGCTTAGCTGTCATTGTACAATAGGGATCCCGCTCGGCCGTCATTGTACAATAGGGATCAGGCTCGGCCGTCATTGTACAATAGGGATCCCGTACGACCGTCACTGTACAATAGGGTTCCCGCACGGCCGTCATTGTACAATAGGGATCCCGCACGACCGTCACTGTACAATAGGGATCCCGCACGGCCGTCACTGTACAATAGGGTTCCTGAACGACCGCCACTGTACAATAGGGTTCCCGCACGGCCGTCATTCTACAATGGGGTTCCCGCTCAGCCGTCATTCTACAAGGTTCCCGCTCGGCTGTCATTCTACAATAGGGTTCCCGCACGGCCGTCATTGTACAATAGGGATCCCGCTCGGCCGTCACTGTACAACAGGGTTCCCGCATGGCCGTCATTGTACAATAGGGATCCGGAACGGCCGTCATTGTACAATAGGGTTCCCGCACGGCCGTCATTGTACAATAGGGATCCCGCTCGGCCGTCATTGTACAATAGGGATCCCGCTTGGACGTCATTCTACTAAAGGGATCCCGCTGTGCCGTCATTGTACAATAGGAATCCCGAACGGCCGTCATTGTACAATAGGGTTCCCGTACAGCTGTCATTGTACAATAGGGTTCCCGCTTGGCTGTCATTGTACAATAGGGATCCCGCTAAGCCGTCATTGTACAATAGGGATCCCGCTTTGCCGTCATTGTACAATAGGGATGCCGCTCGGCCGTCATTGTACAATAGGGATCCCGCTCAGCCATCATTGTATAACAGGGTTCTCGCTTGGCCGTCATTGTACAATAGGTGTAATGGAACCGACCCCAGGCTGCGCTGGGGTACTTCCGTTAGACTACCGCTTCCCTATCCGAATACCGACAACAGACAACACAGCAATGGCCATCATTGTACAATAGGGATCCCGCTCGGCCGTTATTGTACAATAGGGATCCCACTCGGCCCTCACTGTACAATAGAGTTCCCGCACGGCCGTCACTGTACAATAGGGTTCCCGCACGGCCGTCACTGTACAATAGGGTTCCCGCTCGGCCGTCATTCTACAATAGGGTTCCCGCACGGCCGTCATTTTACAATAGGGTTCCCGCACGGCCCTCATTCTACAATAGGGTTCCCGCACGGCCGTCATTCTACAATAGGGTTCCCGCACGGCCGTCATTCTACAATAGGGTTCCCGCTCGGCCATCATTGTACAATAGGGATCCCACTTTGCCATCATTGTACAATAGGGATCCCGCTCGGCCATCATTGTACAATAGGGTTCCCGCTTGGCCGTCATTGTACAATAGGGTTCCAGCTTGACTGTCATTGTACAATAGGTGTAACGGAACCGATCCAATGCTTTCTTGGGTACTTTACGTTGCTTGACTACCACTACCCTGTCTGAACACCACAGCAATGGTTGTCATTTTACAATAGGGTACCCACTCGGCCGTAATTGTACAATAGGGATCCCACTTTGCCGCCATTGTACAATAGGGATCCCGTATGGCCGTCATTGTACAATAGGGTTCCCGCTTTACCGTCATTGTACAACAGGGTTCCCGCACGGCCGTCATTGTACAACAGGGTTCCCTCTCAACCACCATTGTAAAACAGGGTTCCCGCTCGGCCATCATTGTGCAACAGGGTTCCTGCTCGGCCATCATTGTACAACAGGGTTCCCACTCGGCCGTCATTCTACAACAGGGTTCCCGCTCGGCCGTCATTCTACAACAGGGTTCCCGCTTGGCCGTCATTCTACAACAGGGTTCCCGCTCGGCCGTCATTCTACAATAGGGTTCTCGCTCGGCCGTCATTCTACAATAGGGTTCCAGCTCGGCCGTCATTCTACAATAGGGTTCCCTCTCGGATGTCATTCTACAATAGGGTTCCCGCTCGGCCGTCATTCTACAAAAGGGTTCCTGCACGACCGTCATTCTACAATAGGGTTCTCGCACGGCCGCCACTGTACAATCCTGATCCCGCTTGGCCGTCATTGTACAATAGTCTTCCCGCTCGGCCGTCCTTGTACAATAGGGTTCCCGCTCGGCCGTTATTTTACAATAGGGTTCCCCTTCGGCTGTCATTATACAATAGGGTTCCCGCACGGCTGTCAGTGTACAATAGGCCGGGCGGGAAGGAATTAGGAATACCCCAATTTAAAAACAAATGTAGGACTTATGCATATATATGTGTGAAAGAGACCACAATAACAGCGCTCTTAAATTGCAACTAAAATAAATAAATAAATGAATGAAATAAATAAATGTGTGGGATGTACTGGATGTAAGGGGTGTACAGGATGTAAGGGATGTACTGGATGTAAGGGGTGTACAGGATGTAAGGGATGTACTGGATGTAAGGGATGTACTGGATGTAAGGGGTGTACAGGATGTAAGGGATGTACAGGATGTAAGGGATGTACAGGATGTAAGGGATGTACTGGATGTAAGGGATGTACTGGATGTAAGGGATGTACTGGATGTAAGGGATGTACTGGATGTAAGGGATGTAAGGGATGTACGGGATGTACTGGATGTACTGGATGTAAGGCCAAGCAGATATTCTAACAGGAAGCTTCACTGATCTACCACGGCGTTCCATAGTGTCACGGTAGTTCATTGAAAACTACAAACCAACAGCCACTAAGGCTGCCAGGACTTGCAGTTCATTCATGGAAGTCTGTGAATGAATGACCCGGCCATGTGGGTGGAGCCCCACACAGCCGCGCTGTTTTCAAATTTTGCAGATATTAGGTGGGGGGGGGGGGGGGGCTGGCGATTCTGCAGCTCTGGGAACATGTGACATGATTTTGATTTATTATCTCTTGCATATCGGCACCCCAGCTGTAGTTGTCAGATCTCGGCTCGGTGGGGGAAAGCAATCCCTTCCTTTAATTACTTGCTGCTCTGGGCAATTTTTTTAATTTTTCACATATGTGTAAATATCAGTATTTTTTGCTAGAAAACTCTCATTCATTATATACTTTCTGAAAGCAGAGGCCCTGGAGAATAAAGTGGTGGCTGTGGCAATTTTTTTATGTCGCATGATATTTGTGCAGCTTTTCATTTAACACAAATTTTTAGGAAAAAATATACACTAAAATGAATATTACTTGTTTTGTATGGGTTTGATGGTCAGCCGGGAGTTCACCAGCCATTTTATTTATGGTCATTTTGGAATCTCCTTTTATAGAGATACCGTATTTTCCGGCGTATAAGACGACTTTTTACCCCTTGAAAATCTTCTCAAAAGTCGGGGGTCGTCTTATACGTTGGTATACAGCATACTGACACTTTTTAGGCGGGTGGCGCGGTGCCGCCGCCGCCCCCCCCCCCCTTCCAACGGAAGGGACACTAAGTACAGGGGTGGGCAGGGGCTGTTTCTTACCTGGCTCCGGTCCCACGACGATCCGGTCCAGGAAGCGCGGCTGCTCCTTCAGTTCGGCCACTGGATGTTCGCGCGGCTGCTCGGCTCCGCCTCCTCAGGAGCAGCAGGTAAGTGTTCAGTGTAGAAGTGCTGCTGCAACCACATATGCTGGCTGCAGCAGCACCATACTAGAACAGGGTCAGCAAGTGTAATTGGTGTCAGTGGGAGGAATAGTGCCCCATCCTTGGTGTCACTGATACCAATGATGGAACACTATTGCTCCCACTGACACCAACAATGGGGCACTATTCCTCCCCCCACTGACACCAACGATGGGGCACTATTCCCCCCCCCCACTGACACCAATCATGGGGCACTATTCCTCCCCCCACTGACACCAACGATGGGGCACTATTCCCCCCCCCCACTGACACCAATCATGGGGCACTATTCCACCCCCCACTGACACCAACGATGGGGCACTATTCCCCCCCCCACTGACACCAATCATGGGGCACTATTCCTCCCCCACTGACACCAACGATGGGGCACTATTCCCCCCCCCCACTGACACCAATCATGGGGCACTATTCCACCCCCCACTGACACCAATGATGGGACACCATTCCTCCCACTGACATCAATGTTGGGACACTATTCCTCCCACTGACACCAATGATGGGGCACTATTCCCCCCACTGATACTAATGATGGGGCACTATTCCTCCCACTGATACTAATGATGGGGCACTATTTCTGCCACTAATACCAATGATAGGGCACTATTCCTCCCACTGATACCAATGATGGGGCACTATTCCTCCCACTGACACCAATGATGGGGCACTATTCCTCCCACTGATACCAATGATGGGGCAGTATTCCTCCCACTGATACCAATGATGGGGCACTATTCCTCCCACTGACACCAATGATGGGGCACTATTCCTCCTATTGATACCAATGATGGGGCACTATTCCCCCCACTGATACTAATGATGGGGCACTATTCCTCCCACTGACACCAATGATGGGGCACTATTCCTCCCACTGACACCGATGATGGGGCACTATTCCTCCCACTGACACCGATGATGGGGCACTATTCCTCTCACTGGTGTGCATTGGAAGAGGGGTAGTCTTATACGGCGAGTATAGCCCAAACACTACATTTTAGCAGGAAAAGTAGGGGGTCGTCTTATACGCCGGCAAATACTGTATATTGGAATTTGTATATTCACCCACATTTCATTTTTTATACATCCCCTATTGGTGCGGCTTCATTGACTCGAACGGGTGAGTTTGACTGGAGGTGCCACCTGTCAGCTCCACAAGCCGAGTTAAGTTTGCTGCGGCTGTGATGCAAAGTCTCGCAGCGACCACATTTCTACAATCTCCCTATGGCTGTATGATAGATTTTAGATGGCCATGAAAACCACGGCTTAATGGCCCGTTTTTGCCACAGCCCCCTTTCCTGGCTGCCTATGTGAAAGAGGCCTTGGGCTGAAGATACTACTTACCTGGCAGTAAGCAGATAAGGAATATGACTTCTCTGGCTGTTCTTGGCCCTTCAGAATACACTGGATTAAGAGGCTGAACAAGACAGCCAGGCAGCTAACCTTTTTACAATACCCCCCCCCCCCCCCTTAGTTCTCAGACTATGCAAGAAGGAGTAGGAGGATTACACCAATGGTCAAAAAGTCCAAAGTGGTATTTTAATAAAGAATAAATTCCATGAAAGCCGGTGTGTATCGGGGGGGGGGGGGGTCTGGATACCCCCTTTTTATGAGGACTACAGCACAAGCAAAAAGTGCATATAAAAGTTCACATACGCCCTCCTTACCCTCTTGTATTGAACTGTATTGTTGCTGTATTGTCTCCCTTTATATTGTAAAGTGCTGAGCAAACTGTTGGCTATATAAATCCTGTATAATAACAATATACACTCACCGGACACTTTATTAGGTATACCTACTCAATTGCTTGGTAACACAAATTGCTAATCAGCCAATCACATGGCAGCAAGTCAATGCATTTAGGCATCTAGACGTGGTGAAGACGACTTGCTGAAGTCAAACTGAGCATCAGAATATAAAATAAAGGGGATTTAGGTGACTTTGAATGTGGCATGGTTGTTGGTACCAGGCGGGCTGGTCTGAGTATTTCAATAACTGCTGATCTGTATGGAGTGCATGGGTTGTTACCGACATGTGGGGAAAATTTCATGTCATGAGCACCTTTAGAAATATATTTACAGAGAAAAATAATGATGTGTTCAGTACTTATTTTACCCGCTATAGCTGTTTGTTTGTCTGTGTCCATGTGCAGAGTGAATGTAATGGGAGGGATTTCATAATTGTCAATCAACTGGAAAATTCCTCCTGCGCTTAAACACTTGCCTACCAGGCACTTATACCCCCTTATTTACCAGGCCAATTTTCAGCTTTCAGCGCTGCCGCACTTTGATTGACAATTGTGCGGTCATGCAACATTGTACCCATATGAAATTTTGATCATTTTTTTCTCACAAATAGAGCTTTCTTTCGGTAGTATTTAATTGCCACTGCGCATTTTATTTATTGCGCTATAAATAAAAAAAGTGCAAAAAATTTGAAAAAAAAAAAAAAAGTTTCTTTGTTTCTATTATAAAATTTTTCAAACAGATAATTTTTCTCCTTCACTGATGTGCGTTGATGAGGCAGCACTGATGGGCACTGATAGGCGGCACTGATGGGCACTGATAGGCAGCACTAAAGGGCACTGATAGGCGGTACTAATGAGGTGGCACGGATAGGCGGCACTGATAGACAGCACTAATGAGGTGTCACGGATAGGCGGCACTAATATGCAGCACTGATAGGCGGCACTGATAGGTGACACTGATGATGGGTACTGATAGACGGCACTGACTGGCGGCACTGACTGGCAGCACTGCTGGGCTGTACTGGTGGGTGGCACTGGTGGGCTGTACTGGTGGGTGGCACTGGTGGGCAGCACTGGTGGGTGGGCACAGGTGGGTGGCACTGGTGGGCACAGGTGGGTGGCACTGGTGGGCACAGGTGGGTGGCACTGGTGGGCACAGGTGGGTGGCACTTCTGGGCACAGGTGGGTGGCACTTCTGGGCACAGGTGGGTGGCACTTCTGGGCACAGGTGGGTGACACTGCAGAGTGGCACAGGTGGGTGCACTGCTGGGCACAGGTGGGTGATCTGCTGGGCACAGGTGGGTGGAGCTAGTGGGCGCACTGCTGGGCACAGGTGGGCGGAACTTGCGGGTGCCACTGCTGGGCACCGATCATCAGGGCACTGATCATCAGTGCCCTGATGATCGGTGCCGATCCCCGCTCTGACAACTGCCGGTTCTCGGCAGTACTTTCTTCACGATCTGACAGCGTGAGGAAAGTGCAGCCGAGAACTGGCACTTGCATTTCCCTCTGATCAGCGTGTCATTGGGTAAAAGGCCGCTGTGATTGGCCTTTTACCACATCACGTGATCAGCTGTGTCCGTAGGACACAGCGATCACGGAGATCGCCGGAGAGTGCGTTCTGGGAGGACGTCATATGACGTCCACTCAGAACTGGCCGGCCGCAGAGCAGCCGTAATTCGGCTATCTGCGGTCGGCAACAAGTTAAAGGAAGTGATATGTAAATAATAAAGCAGCCAACACTCTAAACTGATACCTTAACAGTCAGTGTAATCAAATAATAAAATAGTGCAGCGCTAAAAAAACCATAAATAATATTCAAATCAATAAATCATGCAATTGTCACACACAAAACAATAATTAGTGATAAGATCAATATAGATGTATATGGTGTACATACTAACTAAAGTGCTCACAAAGTGCATCCTGAGGTCATCTACACGGCCTCTATAAGGTGTCATCAATACCACACAAATGATTGGGAAACAATAAACCCCCCAACACCTCCTACTTAAGTAGGTATATCATGAAACTCCTAAGAATGGGGAAATAACACACAAAGGGACTTGTGCAAAATATATAAATACCATACAGTGACCAAACTAATTATTAAATACAAAATGCAATCATAAATAAAAACTGTAAAAAAGGTACCGTATTTGCCGGCGTATAAGACGACCCCCTACTTTCCCTGTTAAAATATAGGGTTTGAGCTATACTCGCCGTATAAGACTACCCCTCTTCCAACGCACACCAAATAAAAATGAAAAAACATCAGATTTGATTTCAATATGGTATGCTATTTCAGTATGGTATTCCAATGATGGGGTGCTATTCCTCCCACTGACACCAATGATGGGGCACGATTCCTCACTCTGACACCAATGATGGGGCACTATTCCTTCCACTGACACCAATGATGGGGCACTATTCCTCCCACTAATACCAATGATGAGGCACTACTCCTCCCACTGACACTAATGGTGCCCCATCAGTAGTGTCAGTGTGTGAGGAACAGTGCCCCATCATTAGTGTCAGTGGGAGGAATAGTGCCCCATCATTTGTATCAGTGGGAGGAATCATGCCCCATCACTGGTGTCAGTGGGAGGAATAGCACCCCATCATTGGTATCAGTGGGAGGAATAGCGCCCCATCATTGGTGTCAGTGGGAGGAATAGTGTCCCATCATTGGTGTCAGTGAGAGGAATAGTGCCCCATCATTAGTCAGTAGGAGGAATAGTGTCCCATCATTGGTGTCAGTGGGGAGGAGGAATAGTGCCCCATCATTGGTGTCAGTGGAAGGAATAGTGCCCCATCATTGGTGTCAGTGGAAGGAATAGTGCCCCATCATTGGTGTCAGTGGGGAGGAGGAACAGCGCCTCATCATTGGTGTCAGTGGAAGGAATAGTGCCCCATCATTTGTATCAGTGGGAGGAATCATGCCCCATCACTGGTGTCAGTGGGAGGAATAGCACCCCATCATTGGTATCAGTGGGAGGAATAGCGCCCCATCATTGGTGTCAGTGGGAGGAATAGTGTCCCATCATTGGTGTCAGTGGGAGGAATAGTGCCCCATCATTAGTCAGTAGGAGGAATAGTGTCCCATCATTGGTGTCAGTGGGGAGGAGGAATAGTGCCCCATCGTTGGTGTCAGTGGGGAGGAGGAATAGTGCCCCATGGTTGGTGTCAGTGGGGGAGGAATAGTGCCCCTCATTGGTGTCAGTGGGGAGAAAAGTGCCCCATCGTTGGTGTCAGTGGGGGAGGAATAGTGCCCCATCATTGGTGTCAGTGGAGGAGGAATAGTGCCCCATCATTGGTGTCAGTGGAGGAGGAATAGTGCCCCATCATTGGTGTCAGTGTGGAGGAGGAATAGTGCCCCATCGTTAGTGTCAGTGGGGGAGAGGAGCGGCTGCTCCTTCTTTCAGTTCGGCAGCTTGATTTTCGCGGGGCCGTTCGGCTCCGCCTCCTCGCCGGTGATTGGTCGCCGCGCTGGCGCCCAATCACCGATGAGGAGGCGGAGCCGAGCGGCCGCGCGACCATCGAGCGGCCAAACTGAAAGAAGGAGCAGCCGCGCTTCCTGGACCAGATCATCGTGGGACCAGGACCGGAGCCAGGTAAGGTGCAGCAGCCCCTCTGCCCACCCCTGTACTTAGTGTCCGGCGTATAAGACGACCCCCGACTTTTCAGAAGATTTTCAGGGCTTGAAAAGTCGTCTTATACGCCGGCAAATACGGTATATAAATAAATATATATGTAACAGATAAAGTCTCTAATAGTCCAAAAATCTTCCAAATCAATTGTGCTTCAAAAACAACTTCCAGGCAGAGTGAAAAGTTTGTGAAAATTGTGATGGTGTCTACACACATATCCTCAGTGGCTAAATTGCCCCCTCACCTCCTTTTAGTGAGCCACTGGGCCACCTCGCTTTCAGGATCACTCCAGGATCCTTCTCTGGCAATAGCTGGTATCAGAAGTAATCCACCTGTGGCCCCCTCTCTGGTAGGTAACACGGTTCTCCAGGCCCCCCACGACATGTACATCTGCTATATAACATACTCTCCCATACCCCCCATGGTGAGAGACAAAAGACCCTCCACAGTGTAGTAATTACAGTAATAAAGCCTTTATTTTACCCCCTTCCAGTCCGGACACTTTCACCCCCTTCCTGTCCAGGGCAATTTTCAGCTTTCAGCGCTATCACACTTTGAATGACAATTGCGCGGTCATGCAACACTGTACCCATATGAATTTTTTACCATTTTTTTCAGATAAAGCTTTATTTTGGTGGTATTTATTCACCGCTGGGATTTTTATTTTTTTTTGCTATGTAAATGAAAATGTCCAAAAAATTTTTTAAAAAGTGTTTTTCTTATAAAATTTTGCAAATAAATAATCTTTCATCATAAATCTTGACCAAAATTTATTCCGTTATATTTTTAGTAAAAAAAAAAATAAGCCAAATTAGTTTAAAACCAAAAATTATAATTTTTAAACTTTTTTTTACATTTATATTTTTTTATATTATTGTTTTTTTGTTTGTTTTTTTACATACTGTCACCCTAGCAGTACAGTGTCACCATGGTGACACTGTACTACTTGTGGGAGTGACGTTTATGAACAGCAACCCGCCCCTGGAGTGCCGCCGCCCTGCCATTTATAACAGGCAGGCGGACGGCAAGAGGTTAAATAACAAATGCCCACTCACTTGTATAACATCACAAAATCGCATATAAACCTCATGCTTGGGTGTACTGCATGGCTTAGGGAAATTGGGTGTCCTAAGATGGCGTCCACGCCGGATGTGCATCACCACGTGCCGGAAGCTGCGTCACTGCGTACCAACACGTTGCGTCACTGAAATCACTCAGGGTAAGTCACGTGATTTCAATGACGCACTGAGGATATGTGTGTACACACGATCACAATTTTCACAAAGTTTTCACTCTGCATGGAAGTTTTTATGAAGTTTTTTGAGTATCTATCCAAAAATGACATTTTTGTTGCAGAGGATGCCCAATATCCGACTTGTATCTTAGTGCAGACTTCTGGGAAATCAGTCAACCAATCACACAAGCAGGAAATGACATTTGTGGGGGGCGCTCTGTACACCATCTGTGTGTAGAACACCTCCAGGCTGCCATGTTGTATATTACAGAAGATCACAGCGCTGATGACTGAACAGGAAAGGTCATTTCTAATAACATTCAATTACAATATGACTTGTGTCACAATTCTATACACTAGAGGAGATTTTTATTTGCCAATTTTTTTCCCCACGAACTACAGAACACGCAGATTAAAAAAAAAAAAATCTGTATTTATTGAGTTACAAAGAGAACAAGAAAAAGGTTCAATATAGAGAGCACTTCGTGTAATCCAGAATACAACCACATATGTTCCAATACAGGCAGTAAATGGGGGGGGGATTATATACAGGCAGTAAATAAGGGGGGTGGTAAATACAGGCAGAAGAGAAGAGGGTGTTATATACAGGCAGTAAAGTAGGGGGGGTTATATACAGGCAGTAAATAAGGGGGGTGGTAAATATAGGCAGAAGAAGCCGTTATATAAAGAAGAGGGGGTTATATACAGGCAGCAGAGAAGGGGAAGTTGTATATACAGGCAGTGGGAGGAGGGTGGAGGTATATACAGGCAGTAGAGAATGGGGGGTATTTACAAGCAGTGGGGAAAGGGAGGTATAGATTGGCAGTAAAGAAGGGGGGGTTATATAGAGGCTCAGTGTATACTATGAATGCAGAGTGAGGGATAAGTGGTCAGTTTTTTAAGGGGGGGAGGTAATATTGCGGTATATATGAGCGGGGGGAATGTATAAAGGAAGTGTGAGGTGTATATACAGGATCAGCGCTCAGTATACAGTGGGGGAGGGGTGTGGTGTATATACAGAGGAGGGGGGAGGGGTGTGGTGTATATACAGAGGAGGGGGAGGAGGACTCACCGGGAAGTCTATGAAGGGATTGGCTGGCCGGGGGTGGCTCTCTCCTCCCACTGGGCTCCGGCCTTCCTCCGTTCCATCTCCTCCCGCCCTCTGTATGCCTCGGCTGGTTGTCCGGACTACTGAGAAGTCGTTGGGGGGAGGAGACGGACTATGTTTACCTCTCGGCCCCTCCTCCTGTCTCTGATTGGTTGCGGTCATGCTCCTCGGCAGACCCGCCTTCTAGGCGGTGCCCAGATTGTGCGAAAAGAAATTATGAAGGCAGAAACATCTGTAACTGTCCACCAATCAGCTTCATTCTTCCGTGCTCAAAGCTTAACTACATCAGGCGAATAGAGAAGCTGATTGGTCGCCATGCACAGCCTCTCGTGTGTTGATAAATTCACCGCATTGTGATTGGCTGAGCAGAATAGGAGCTCAGTACATGTCCCTCCCCCAGCTTTAGTTCAGGTTCTCATCTATTCTGTGCTGGGGGGAGGGGCATAGAAGGTAATAGATCCCTAATGTCTGTATAAAGAGGACCTGTCACCCGGCATCATATCACAGATCTATTTTCTGGATTCATATTTTTGTATGTGACACATGTATGGGACGTTATCAATGTTTGTAAATGTTGTCAGGGTGGAGTGACTGAGAATCATTTCAGTTTTGGGTTTTATATATTTTATCATCATCCCGACAATCCTGGTGTTAGAGGCACCGTATTGGTTTCTGGGGGGAATGGGCGGAGCTTGTATGTCCATATATGGTCATGTGACAGGGTGGATTTGAAAGGTTTTTTAAAAAAGTGGGCGGGGCTTGTATGCCCATATATGGTCATGACAGAGGAAGTGATGTCACAGTGAGCAGAGTCTCTAAATAGAAGTCAGCACAGCAGTCAGTCATTTCATTTGAGCGGTGCACAGGAGAGGACGTGGTTTCAGATTTCTCTGAGATTGGAGTTTCAATCTTTGGACTGAAGAGGACGTCATCATGAACGCCTGGAAAGCCTGGAAGAGATTTTATCGTTTTACCAACAAGTTGGATGAAATCATGACAGCGTGCGAGGAGGCCAGAGAGAATATCTGTCTGAGGATTCGTAGAGTCGGCCAATGGTTTCTCCATTGTTTTCAGGGATTCGCGGAATTTGGAAAAACGGCTTGGAAATGCAGTAAGTGTTTATATGGATGTTGTACGGCGTAAGAGGAGGAGATTATAGGAGGAGGGAGGAGCTTAGTGTTCGCTCCCAATGTTAGTTCTATTCAGACAGAAGAATCCTCTAATAATAGATCCCACACAGGACTTTAGTAATAATAAGAATCCTCCGAGACTAAAAACAATCATCTTGTGATAGGATTATCTTTAGTATTAGTAAGAATCCTCCATGCCAGGACCGAGGATTGCCATCCTGTGCGGGTCGCAGGATTGGTGCAAACCAGAGGGACAGACAGGAGGGAAGAAGGAAGAATCACTACTGGAGGCAGGATCCCCCAGGAGCAAAACAAAGCCAGGAGGGTGTCATATGACGTCCTCCCAGGATAATAGGATTCTCACTCAGCCATCATTCTACAACGGGGCAATCATTGTACAATGACAGCCATTGCTGTGGTGTCTGTTGTCGGTGTTCGGATAGGGAAGCGGTAGTCTAACGGAAGTACCCCAGCGCAGCCTGGGGTCGGTTCCATTACACCTATTGTACAATGACTGCCAAGCGGGAACTCTGTTATACAATGACGGTCGAGCGAGATCCCTATTGTACAATGACGGTCGAGCGAGATCCCTATTCTACAATGACGGCCAAGTGGGATCCCTATTGTGCAACAACGGCCGAGCGAGATCCCTATTGTAAAATGACAGCCGAGCGGGAACCCTATTGTACAATGACGGCTATACGGGAACCATATTGTACAGTGACGTACATGCGGGATCCCTATTGTACAATGACAGCCGCGCGGGATCCCTATTGTAGAATGACGGCCGAGCGGGATCCCTACAGTAGAATGACGGCCGAGCGGGATCCCTACAGTAGAATGACGGCCGAGCAGGATCTTTATTGTACAATGACGGCAAAGTGGGATCCCTATTGTACAGTGACGGCCGTGCGGGAACCCTATTGTACAATGACTGCCAAGTGGGAACTCTGTTATACAATGACGGCCGAGCGGGATCCCTATTGTACAATGACGGCTATACGGGAACCATATTGTACAATGACGGCTATACGAGATCCCTATTGTACAATGAGGGCTATACGGGATCACTATTGTACAATGAGGGCCGTGCGGGAACCATATTGTACAATGACGTCCGTGCGGGAACTCTATTGTACAATGACGGTCGTGCAGGATCCCTATTGTACAATGACGGTCGAGCGGGATCCCTATTCTACAATGACGGCCGGGCGGGATCCCTATTGTGAACAACAGCCGAGCGAGATCCCTATTGTACAATGACGGCCCAGCGGGATCCCTATTGTACAATGACGGCTATACGGAAACCATATTGTACAGTGACGTACATGCGGGATCCCTATTGTACGAGGGCCGTGCGGGAACCCTGTTGTACAATGACGGCCGAGCGGGAACCCTATTGTACAATGACGGCCGAGCGAGATCCCTGTTGTACAATGAGGGCCGTGCGGGAACCCTGTTGTACAATGACGGCCGAGCGGGATCCCTATTGTACAATGACGGTCGTGCGGGAACCCTATTGTACAATGACGGTCGTGCAGGATCCCTATTGTGCAATGACGGCCGAGCGAGATCCCTATTGTACAATGAAGGCAAAGTGGGATCCCTATTGTACAATAACTGCTGAGCGGGAACCCTATTGTACAATGACAGCCATTGCTGTGGTGTTCAGACAGGGTAGTGGTAGTCAAGCAAAGCAAAGTACCCAAGCAAAGCCTGGGGTTTGTTCCGTTACACCTATTGTACAATGACTGCCGTGCGGGAACCCTATTGTAGAATGACGGCCGAGCAGGAACCTTGTTGTAGAATGACGGTCGAGCAGGAACCCCATTGTACAGTGACGGTCGTGCGGGAACCCTGTTGTACAATGACGGCCGAGCGGGATCCTTGTAGTACAATGACGGCAGAGCGGGATCCCTGTTGTACAGTGACAGCTGAGCGGAACCCTATTGTACAATGACGTCTGAGCGGGATCCCTATTGTACAATGACAGCCATTGCTGTGTTGTCTGTTGTCGGTGTTCGGATATGGTAGTGGTAGTCTAACAGAAGTACCCAAGCGCAGCCTGGATTGGTTCCATTATACCTATTGTACAATGACGGTCATGCGGGAACCCTGTTGTACAATGACGGTCGTGCGGGAACCCTATTGTAGAATGACGGCAAAGCGGGATCTCTGTTGTAGAATGACGGCAAAGCGGAATTCCTATTGTAGAATGACAGAAAAGCGGGATCCCTATTGTAGAATGACGGACGAGCGGGATCCCTATTGTAAAATGACGGCCGAGCGTGATCCCTATTGTAGAATGACGGCCGCGCGGGATCCCTATTGTAGAATGACGGCCAAACGGGATCCCTATAGTAGAATGACGGCCGAGCAGGATCCCTATTGTACAATGACGGCAAAGTGGGATCCCTATTGTACATTGTCGGCCGTTCGGGAACCCTATTGTATAGCGACGGCCGTGCAGGAACCCTATTGTACAGTGACGGCCGTGCGGGAACCCTATTGTACAATGACGGCCGTGCGGGAACCCTATTGTACAGTGACGGCCGAGCGGGATCCCTATTGTACAATGACGGCCGTTCGGGAACCCTATTGTACAATGACGGCCGTGCGGGAACCCGTCATTGTACAATAGGGATCCCACTCGGCCCTCACTGTATAATAGGGTTCCCGCAGGGCCGTCACTGTACAACAGGGTTCCCGCTTGGCCGTCATTCTACAATAGGGTTCTCGCTCGGCAGTCATTCTACAATAGGGTTCCCGCTCGGCTGTCATTCTACAATAGGGTTCCCGCTCGGCCGTCATTTTACAATAGGGTTCCTGCACGGCCATCATTCTACAATAGGGATCCTACTGTGCCGTCATTGTACAATAGGGATCCCGTATGGCCGTCATTGTACAATAGGGTTCCTGCACGGCCATCATTCTACAATAGGGATCCTACTGTGCCGTCATTGTACAATAGGGATCCCGTATGGCCGTCATTCTACAATAGGGTTCCCGCTCGGCTGTCATTGCACAATAGGGTTCCCCTTCGGCTGTCATTGCACAATAGGCCGGGCGGGAAGGAATTAGGAATACCCCAATTTAAAAACAAATGTAGGACTTATGCATATATATGTGGCAAAGAGACCACAATAACAGCGCTCTTAAATTACAACTAAAATAAATAAATAAATGAAATAAATAAATGTCTAGAAAACCCAGAACCACAAAATGAAATGAAAATTTGTGACACAGAAATTATATAAAAAATGATATAGTGAAAATCAAATAACTGATCCTAAACCGCAGAGCAAACTCTTGGCGCTCTATAAATCCTGTATAATAATAATAACAAAGTCCATCAAATAAAGTCCATATACTGTACATATCATATGATCTTCCTTCAATGAAGATATGGAATCTTTCTTTCACACATAATCAATCCTCCACCAATGTGAATGATCCAGTGCTCAACACCCCATCAAAGTGCAAACTCACCAGATACGGGTGATAAACCAGCATATCTTATATATCAATGGATGGGAGATAAATCAGCAGCATATCGTTAGTAATCATTCATCAGATGTTCTCAGTAATCTCCATCATATTGAGCATGAGCCACATGTGAAGAAATAGAAAACATAGATTATAGATAAAAATAGATATAATAAATAGAACATACCTGTTCCAAGATGGCGACGGAGCAACATGCCATCAGAGAGCTCTGTCGCCCCACTGCCTAATCCGCTGCCATCCGGGCGGCAACGGACACTACGAGGGCCACGACACACCTGCGGCCCCTAGTGAAGCATCCGGGAGGGGTCCTGAGCAGTTTTGGCCCCCTCCGAAATCGCGGCCTACTAAAACCGGTGAAGCCGCGGCCTCGATTTATTCGCGGGCCGACTTGCGGCACCGCCGCCGAATCGCGGCGCCGCCGTTCCGTCCCTCGGCTCCTGCCCTCTGACACACAGCGAGGTGGTCCTCCCCAGGCGGCCCCTGACCCTCTCCACCGTCTCCAGGGCCACAGCAGCCTGACGCAAGGTGACAGCAACCACCCCACCAAAGATCTGCCTAGCAAGGACCACCAAGCTGACAGCAGCCCAGGACCACCCCAGGATACCTGCACGGCAGCACCACCAGAACGGGTAAGCTGCCACCACCGATCCCTACAGACTTGCCAGCCTCCGCAGGGCGCTCCTCACTAGCCCTGTGTCCATCCCTGACCACCAGGAACCAGCTCAGGCCCACTGATCGCTGCTCCGCTGCCCAGCCCTTACATCGGTTCTGGGCCCACCCCTGGACACCCTGCACCAAGCTACCGGGCACCCAGCTACCACCCCTCGACACCCAGCACCCAGCTACCAGGCTCCCAGCTACCACCCCTGGACACCCAGCACCCAGATACCAGGCTCCCAGCTACCACCCCTGGACACCCAGCTACCGGGCACCCAGCTACCACCTCTGGACACCCAACACCCGGACCACCCAGCGAATCGAGACGTCGCCCAGCGAATCTCCCGGACCCGGACCACCCAGCGAATCTCCAGTCACCGAGCCGCCAGCATCACCAGACGCCGTGCCTACCAACGCCCCCAGACATCACACCCTACGTCCCCTCCACTCGCTGATCCACCGGACCCACTGAAGACCCCTCGGACGCCAGCATACTGCACCCACAGATTGCAGCCAACCAGCTGCTGGACTTTACTCCCACTCTCCCCCTACAGAAGGACTCTAGTGGACTCCTCCACGGTGATACAGACTCTCCACATCACCTCGCCCTGACCCGTATCCCTTCACCTCCCCTGACCCGAACAGCTCTGCACTCACCCCAGCATGCCACCTGCACTTCTCCTCCTCGTTTTCCTCTCCTCCATCCCAAAAATCGCCTCCCTCTACCCGCCCACTCCCCCAAAACGGCTCTACATTGCCCCTTCACTTCTGCCCTCTCCCCACTACGGCACTCACCACCTCCTCCTGGTACTCCACTCCCCGGTCGACCCACGTGCCACCACTACCAGACCCACACGCTCCTGCACCTCCCATTCCCATGCCACCCTCCTCACCCTTTTCCTTCTCCTATCCGCTGGGGACATCTCCCCGACCCCTGGCCCCTCACCACCTCTACCCCCCTCTAGGAATCCCCCCTCCAGGGACCCCCCTGCTCCCGCCAGCCGCCGCAACCCCCTCAACCTCATACCTGTGCACCTCCTCCCCGCATCCATCCCCCCTCTCTCGGTTGCACTTCTGAACGCCCGTTCGGTTTGCAACAAACTAACTGCCATCCATGACCTCTTTATCTCCCGCTCCCTCAACCTCCTAGCCATCACCGAAACCTGGGTACAGGCCACTGACACTACCTCCCCTGCGGCACTCTCCCATGGAGGTCTCATCTGGTCCCATTCACCAAGACTGGGCGGTCACAAGGTGGTGGTGTCGGCCTGCTCCTGTCACCGCTGAGCACCTTCCAGGTCCTCCCTAACCCCCCCTCCCTAACCTTCTCCTCCTTCGAGGCTCACTGCATCCGGCTCTTCTGACCCACCCCTCTAAGGATCGCAGTGATCTACAGGCCCCCCGGATCCATAGCCCGCTTCCTGGATGACTTCGCCGCCTGGCTTCCCTTCTTCCTCTCCTCTGAGCTACCGACCATCATCCTCGGGGACTTCAACATCCCCATCAACGACAACACCCCAGCTACCTCCCAACTCCTCCACCTAACCTCCTCCTTCACGCTCACACAATACACTCAATCCTCCACCCACATCAATGGGAACACCCTGGACCTCGTCTTCTCCCACCTCTGTACCCTTAACCACTTCACTAACACCCCCTTCCCTCTCTCCGACCACCACCTCCTCACGTTCTCCATCTCCCCTTCCCCTAACTCCCCCCCAGTGCGCCAAACCATCACCAGCCGCAGCCTCCGCAACCTGCACCCGGCCCCCCTCCACTCGGCTGCCGACCGCTTACACGACAGCATCCTTTCACTGTCATGTCCTGACCTAGCCACCACCGTGTACAACGACTCACTATCAGCTACCCTAGACTCTCTGGCACCCCTAACCACACGCAACATCAAACCCAGACCGCTCCAACCATGGCAGAACGACCATACTAAATGCCTCAAACGTCACAGTCGTGCGCTGGAGAGACTATGGTGCAAAACCAGGTCCCCTCATGCATTCTCTCTCTACAAATCTGCCTTCCTCACCTACGCCTCCTCCCTCCACGCCGCCAAGCAGGCCTACTTCGTTGACCTGATCAACACCCTCTCCACCTGCCCTCGCCGACTCTTCTCCACCTTCAACTCCCTGCTCTCTCCCCCCCCTCCTCCACTCAGTACCTCACTTACCGCCCACGAGATTGCCACTCATCTCCACAACAAGATTGACGCAATCCGCAAGGACATAGTCAACTTGCAATCTACCTCCCCAACTAGCCTCCCCCCTTCCATCACCCCCTCATCTCTCCCCTCCTCTGACCTCGCAACGGCACTGCCCCCCACCACACCCAAGGCCCTGCCTACCGTAACCCCCCCATTACTGCACTCCTTCAGCCCTACTACCACTGAGGAAGTCACCAGAGTCTTCTCAGAAGCCCGCCTCACTACCTGCCCCCTGGACCCTATCTCCTCTCAACTCCTCCGGTCACCCCCCTCTTCCCTCATCCGCTCCCTTACCCACATCTTCAATCTCTCCCTCTCTACTGGCGTCTTCCCCTCCCCCCTAAAACATGCGCACATCACCCCCATACTCAAAAAGCCCTCCCTGGACCCCACTGACCTCAACAACCTCAGACCAATTTCCCTGCTGCCACTCACGTCCAAGCTCCTTAAGCGCTTGGTCTACGATCGCCTAAGCGCCCACCTAACTGACAGCAACCTCCTTGACCCACTACAGTCCGGCTTCCGTCCCCTACACTCCACCGAAACTGCCCTTCTCAAAATCACCAACGATCTACTAACCGCCAAAGCCAAAGGCGACTACTCTGTCCTCCTTCTCCTAGACCTCTCCGCGGCCTTTGACACAGTCGACCACCCCCTCCTCCTTAATAAACTACTCTCCCTTGGCATCAGAGACACCGCTCTCTCCTGGTTCTCATCCTATCTATCCCAACGCTCCTTCAGCGTCGTTTCCTACAACGGTGCCACCTCCTCTTCCCTCCCCCTCTCTGTTGGGGTCCCCCAGGGCTCTGTCCTTGGACCCCTTCTCTTCTCCATCTACACCTCCTCCCTTGGCAAACTCATACACTCCCACGGCTTCAACTACCACCTCTACGCTGATGATACGCAAATCTACCTATCCACCCCTCACCTCACCCCCACATTCTCCGCCCGCATCACTCACCTCCTAAACGACATCTCTGACTGGATGTCGCTCCATTTCCTCAAGCTCAACCTCTCCAAAACCGAGCTTCTCGTCTTTCCCCCTTCCCGTGCCCCCCCCCCCCATCCTTTCCATCACTACCAACAACACCACCATCAATCCTGCCCAGCAAGCCAAGGTCCTTGGCGTCATTCTGGACTCAAACCTTTCCTTTCAACCTCATGTCAAATCACTTACAAATACATGCAGGCTCCACCTCCGGAACATCGCCAAGATACGCTCCTTCCTTACCCCAGACACCACTAAACTACTCGTACACTCCCTGATTATCTCACGCCTTGACTACTGCAACTCCCTCCTCACCGACCTACCCCAGTGCAAACTCTCCCCGCTTCAGACCATCCTGAACTCAGCTGCCAGACTCATCCACCTCACCAGCAGCTCCACCTCTGCCTCCCCCCTCTGCCGCTCCCTCCACTGCCTCCCCATTGCCCAACGCATTAAATTCAAACTGCTCACTCTGACCTACAAGGCCATTCACAACACTGCCCCTAACTACCTCACCGACCTAATTCCCAGGTACCACCCTACCCGTACCCTTCGCTCTTCACAGGACCTCCTTCTATCTTGCTCCCTGGTCTCCTCCTCCAACGCACGACTGCAAGACTTCTCCAGGTCCTCCCCCATCCTCTGGAACTCACTACCCCAATCCATCAGACTGTCACCTTCCCTCCTCACCTTCAGGCGCTCCCTGAAAACCCACCTCTTCAGGGAAACCTACCCCACCCTCACCTAACAGCCGCTGCACTTCCCTCCTCCTACCACTCCATCCCCCACAGCCATTTCCTCCTGTACCTCTACCTCCTCCCTCCTAGATTGTAAGCTCGAAAGAGTAGGGCCCTCTTACCCCTTGTGTGCTGTTTGATGTTACTGTACTGTTTCATATATTGTCCCCCCCTCTATTGTACAGTGCTGAGCAAACCCTTTGGCGCTATATAAACTCGATAAATAAATAAATAAATAAATAAAACTCTCTACAGTGTAAAAACGTTTCAGAAATTTTATTCCAACAAATTCCCAATTAAAACTGCACTCACATTAAGCAAATATAAAGCCTTTTAATTTAAAAATCGGTCCCAGCCTGCAGCGCTTAGTACACGGCTTCCAACACACACAGTGACGTCTCACCTGCCTGCAACAGATGACGCGATTGCAGTCATGTGGATCAGACACGTGATAACGGCGTACGTGATGACTTGCAGGATCACCTTCTAACGCGTTTCGTCACACGACTTCGTCCGAGGGTGTGATTAGCAGTGGATTAAGCTAGCTCTTATAGAGCCACACAGTCTCCCATTGGTTGGCATAGATTTACATAGCAACACCTTCTGACAATTGAACACAGGATGACCCAAACTACACTGATTGCCTTATTTAGACACCTTATCAGAGGAGAATATGAAACTACTCATTAGTGTATAGTAGCAGCTCCAATATAATCAACTATTCTAAATACTATATTCATGATGTGCGATGATATAGGCTTTAGGATACATTGATTCTATATCAATTTTTTTCTTTGGTCTATATTTTTCTAAAATGTAGGACTTTATTGTTGTTTAGGATAGTCCTACACTTAAAAAAAATCCTCTAGTCAGAGGCATGACTAGAACATTTAGGGCCCCGGTGCAAGAAACTTTGAAGGGCCTCCCTGAACTCTGACCAAGGCTCTTGCCACCGATACCGGGGCCCTTTACTTCCATCGAATGGGCCCTTTATTACACATACCTTCCAAATGTCAAACTTGCGAATGAAGGATACTTGAGGGAGGCAGATTTTTTGCAGGTAAAAAAATGTGCATTATTTATGTCCAAAGGAGCCTGGAAAGCATTGCACCAACAAACAGTAGATGGCTGATGCCATGCAGGTCTGCAGACCTGTCAGAATATCTGTTTGTCGTACGGGATGCACGGGGAGTATGGGATGTACGGGATGCACGGCATGTACTGGATGTACGGGATGTAAGGGGTGTACGGGATGTACTGGATGTAAGGGGTGTACAGGATGTACGGGGTGAACTGCATGTAAGGCAAAGCAGATATTCTGGCAGGAAGTTTTAATCAACTGCCAGGGCGTTCCATAGTGTCACGGCAGTTCATTGAAAACTACAAACCAACAGCCGCTAAGGCTAAGGACTTGCAGTTCATTCATGGAAGTCTGTGAATGAATGAATGACCCAGCCGTAAGGGTGGAGCCCCACACAGCCGCGCTGTTTTCAAATTTGGCAGATAATAATTGGGGGAGGGGGGGGTGCGGCTGCAGCTCTGGGAACATGTTATATGATTTTGATTTTTTTATCTCTTGCATATCGACACCCCAGCTGTAGTTGTCAGATCTCGGCTCGGTGGGGGAAAGCAATCCCTTCCTTTAATTACTTGCTGCTCTGGGCAATTATTTGAATTTTTCACATATGTGTAAATATCAGTATTTTTTTGCTAGAAAACTCTCATTCATTATATACTTTCTGAAAGCAGAAGCCCTGGAGAATAAAGTGGTGGCTGTGGCAATTTTTTTTATGTCGCATGATATTTGTGCAGCTGTTTATTAAACACAAATTTTTAGGAAGAAATATACACTAAAATGAATATTATTTGTTTTGTATGGGTTTGATGGTCAGCCGGGTGTTCACCAGCCATTTTATTTATAGTCATTTTGAAATATCCTGTTATAGAGATCTATTGGATTTTGTATATTCACCCACATTTCATTTTTTATACATCCCCTATTGGTGCGGCTTCACTGACTCGAACGGGTGAGTTTGACTGGAGGTGCCACCTGTCAGCTCCACAAGCCGAGTTAAGTTTGCTGCGGCTGTGATGCAAAGTCTCGCAGCGACCACATTTCTACAATCTCCCTATGGCTGTATGATAGATTTTAGATGGCCATGAAAACCACGGCTTAATTGCCCGTTTTTGCCACAGCCCCCTTTCGTGGCTGCCTATGTGAAAGAGGCCTTGGGCTGAAGATACTACTTACCTGGCAGTAAGCAGATAAGGAATATGACTTCTCTGGCTGTTCTTGGCCCTTCAGAATACACTGGATTAAGAGGCTGAACAAGACAGCCAGGCAGCTAACCTTTTTACAATAACCCCCCCCCCCCCCCATTAGTTCTCAGACTATGCAAGAAGGAGTAGGAGGATTACACCAATGGTCAAAAAGTCCAAAGTGGTATTTTAATAAAAAATAAATTCCATGAAAGCCGGTGTGTATCGGGGTGGGGGGGTCTGGATACCCCCTTTTTATGAGGACTACAGCACAAGCAAAAAGTGCATATAAAAGTTCACATACGCCCTCCTAACCCTCTTGTATTGAGCTGTATTGTTGCTGTATTGTCTCCTTTATATTGTAAAGTGCTGAGCAAACTGTTGGCTATATAAATCCTGTATAATAACAATATACACTCACCGGACACTTTATTAGGTATACCTACTCAATTGCTTGGTAACACAAATTGCTAATCAGCCAATCACATGGCAGCAAGTCAATGCATTTAGGCATCTAGACGTGGTGAAGACGACTTGCTGAAGTTCAAACTGAGCATCAGAATGGGGAATAAAGGGGATTTAGGTGACTTTGAATGTGGCATGGTTGTTGGTACCAGGCGGGCTGGTCTGAGTATTTCAAAAACTGCTGATCTGTATGGAGTGCATGGGTTGTTACCGACATGTGGGGAAAATTTAATGTCATGAGCACCTTTAGAAATATATTTACAGAGAAAAATGGTGACGTGTTCAATACTTATTTTACCCGCTATAGCTGTTTGTTTGTCTGTGTCCATGTGCAGAGTGAATGTAATGGGAGGGATTTCATAATTGTCAATCAACTGGAAAATTCCTCCTGCGCTTAAAGGAAGTGATATGTAAATAATAAAGCAGCCAACACTCTAAACTGATACCTTAACAGTCAGTGTAATCAAATAATAAAATAGTGCAGCGCTAAAAAACACCATAAATAATATTCAAATCAATAAATCATGCAATTGTCACACACAAAACAATAATTAGTGATAAGATCAATATAGATGTATATGGTGTACATACTAACTAAAGTGCTCACAAAGTGCATCCTGAGGTCATCTACACGGCCTCTATAAGGTGTCATCAATACCACACAAATGATTGGTAAACAATAAACCCCCCAACACCTCCTACTTAAGTAGGTATATCATGAAACTCCTAAGAATGGGGAAAGAACACACAAAGGGACTTGTGCAAAATATATAAATACCATACAGTGACCAAACTAATTATTACATACAAAATGCAATCATAAATAAAAACTGTAAAAAAGGTATATAAATAAATATATATGTAACAGATAAAGTCTCTAATAGTCCATAAATCTTCCAAATCAATTGTGCTTCAAAAAAACTTCCATGCAGAGTGAAAAGTTTGTGAAAATTGTGATGGTGTCTACACACATATCCTCAGTGGCTAAATTGCCCCCTCACCTCCTTTTAGTGAGCCACTGGGCCATCTCGCTTTCAGGATCACTCCAGGATCCTTCTCTGGCAATAGCTGGTATCAGAAGTAATCCACCTGTGGCCCCCTCTCTGGTAGGTAACAAGGTTCTCCAGGCCCCCCAGGACATGTACATCTGCTATATAACATACTCTCCCATACCCCCCATGGTGAGAGACAAAAGATCCTCCACAGTGTAGTAATTACAGTAATAAAGCCTTTATTTTACCCCCTTCCAGTCCGGACACTTTCACCCCCTTCCTGTCCAGGGCAATTTTCAGCTTTCAGTGCTATCACACTTCGAATGACAATTGCGCGGTCATGCAACACTGTACCCATATGAATTTTATACCATTTTTTTGAGACAGATAAAGCTTTATTTTGGTGGTATTTATTCACCGCTGGGATTTTTATTTTTTTTTGCTATGTAAATGAAAATGTCCAAAAAATTTTTTAAAAAGTGTTTTTCTTATAAAATTTTGCAAATAAATAATCTTTCATCATAAATCTTGTCAAAAATTTATTCCGTTATATTTTTAGTAAAATAAAAATAAGCCAAATTAGTTTAAAACCAAAAATGATAATTTTTAAACTTTTTTTTACATTTTTATTTTTTTATATTATTATTTATGTTTTTTTTTTTTTTTTTACACATACTGTCACCCAAGCAGTACAGTGTCACCATGGTGACACTGTACTACTTGTGGGGGTGATGAAGATTTTTTTTTTTTTACAGTGATTGCTTTTACACCCATATAGGATGTAAAAGCAATCATTTCTCTTTCTCTCTGTCTGCATTCTTGCAGCCATTGAGAAATACTGAGTGGGCTGTGATTGGTCACACCTTGTCACATGGTACAAGGCTGTTGTGAATAGCCTCGTACCATGTGACCTCTGTGATCATTCACAGATTTCACACGTAGTAAGCAATGATGTCACAAGTGACATCTTGCTTACTACTTTGCATGTGATCACTGATTGGCCTATCAGTGATCACATGATCGGGACCTCGTACAGAGGTCCCGTCCGATGATCGGTGTTTCACTGTGTCCTGAGGACACAGCAGGCACCGGATCGTGGTGCTGAACGCTCCCAAGGAGTGCGCACAGCTAGAAAAGGCGGGTGCCGTTTATGATTGGCAACCCGCCCCTGGAGTGCCGCTGTCCTGCCGTTTATAAACAGCAGGCGGACGGCGAGAGGTTAAATAACAAATGCCCACTCACTTGTATAACATCACAAAATCGCATATAAACCTCATGCTTGGGTGTACTGCATGGCTTAGGGAAATTGGGTGTCCTAAGATGGCGTCCACGCTGGATGTGCGTCACCACGTGCCGGAAGCTGCGTCACTGCGTACCAATGCGTTGCGTCACTGAAACCACTCAGGGTAAGTCATGTGATTTCAATGACGCACTGAGGATATGTGTGTACACACGATCACAATTTTCACAAAGTTTTCACTCTGCATGGAAGTTTTTATGAAGTTTTTTGAGTATCTATCCAAAAATGACATTTTTGTTGCAGAGGATGCCCAATATCCGACTTGTATCTTAGTGCAGACTTCTGGGAAATCAGTCAACCAATCACACAAGCAGGAAATGACATTTGTGGGGGGCGCTCTGTACACCATCTGTGTGTAGAACACCTCCAGGCTGCCATGTTGTATATTACAGAAGATCACAGCGCTGATGACTGAACAGGAAAGGTCATTTCTAATAACATTCAATTACAATATGACTTGTGTCACAATTCTATACACTACAGGAGATTTTTATTTGCCATTTTCTTCCCCACGAAACTCGTTGTTGAAATGTTTTATATCACAAAATAAATACCGGGTGCAGACATGACAGGAACTACAGAACACGCAGATTAAAAAAAAATAAAAAATCTGTATTTATTGAGTTACAAAGAGAACAAGAAAAAGGTTCAATATAGAGAGCACTTCGTGTAATCCAGAATACAACCACATATGTTCCAATACAGGCAGTAAATAAGGGGGGGGGATTATATACAGGCAGTAAATAAGGGGGGTGGTAAATACAGGCAGAAGAGAAGAGGGTGTTATATACAGGCAGTAAAGTAGGGGGGGTTATATACAGGCAGTAAATAAGGGGGGTGGTAAATATAGGCAGAAGAGGGCGTTATATACAGGCAGTAAAGAAGGGGGGGTTATATACAGGCAGCAGAGAAGGGGAAGTTGTATATACAGGCAGTGGGAGGAGGGTGGAGGTATATACAGGCAGTAGAGAATGAGGGGTATTCACAAGCAGTGGGGAAAGGGAGGTATAGATTGGCAGTAAAGAAGGGGGGGGGTTATATAGAGGCTCAGTGTATACTATGAATGCAGAGTGAGGGATAAGTGGTCAGTTTTTTAAGGGGGGGAGGTAATATTGCGGTATATATGAGCGGTGGGAATGTAAAAAGGAAGTGTGAGGTGTATATACAGGATCAGTGCTCAGTATACAGTGGGGGAGGGGTGTGGTGTATATACAGAGGAGGGGGGAGGGGAGAGGTGTATATACAGCGGAGGGGGTAGGGCTGTGGTGTATATACAGATACAGAGGAGGGGGGAGGGGTGTTGTGTATATACAGAGGAGGGGGGATGGCTGTGGTGTATATACAGAGGAGGGAGGAGGGGTGTGGTGTATATACAGAAGAGGGGTGTAGTGTATATACAGTGGGGGAGGGGTGTGGTGTATATACAGAGGAGGGAGGAGGGGTGCGGTGTATATACAGAGGAGGGGTGTAGTGTATATACAGTGGGGGAGGGGTGTGGTGTATATACAGAGGAGGGAGGAGGGGTGTGGTGTATATACAGAGGAGGGGTGTGGTGTATATACAGAAGAGGGGGGAGGGGTGTGGTGTATATACAGGGGAGGGGGGAGGGGTGTGGTGTATATACAGGGGAGGGGGGAGGGCTGTGGTGTATATACAGGGAGGGGGAGGAGGACTCACCGGGAAGTCTATGAAGGGATTGGCCGGCGGGGGGTTGCTCTCTCCTCCCGCTGGGCTCCGGCCTTCCTCCGTTCCATCTCCTCCCGCCCTCTGTATGCCTCGGCTGGTTGTCCGGACTACCAGGAAGTCGTTGGGGGGAGGAACCGGACTATGTTTAGCTCTGGGCCCCTCCTCCTGTCTCTGATTGGTTGCGGTAATGCTCCCCGGCAGACCCGCCTTCTAGGCGGTGCCCAGATTGTGCGAAAGGAAATTATGAAAGCAGAAACATCTGTAACTTTCCACCAATCAGCTTCATTCTTCCGTGCTCAAAGCTTAACTACATAAGGCGAATAGAGAAGCTGATTGGTCGCCATGCACAGCCTCTCCTGTGTTGATAAATTCACCACACTGTGATTGGCTGAGCGGAATAGAAGCTCAGTACATGTCCCTCCCCCAACTTTAGTTCAGGTTCTCATCTATTCTGTGCTGGGGGGAGGGGCATAGAAGGTAATAGATCCCAATGTCTGTATAAAGAGGACCTGTCACCCGGCATCATATCACAGATCTATTTTCTGGATTCATATTTTTGTATGTGACACATGTATGGGACGTTATCAATGTTTGTAAATGTTGTCAGGGTGGAGTGACTGAGAATCATTTCAGTTTTGGGTTTTATATATTTTATCATCATCCCGACAATCCTGGTGTTAGAGGCACCGTATTGGTTTCTGGGGGGAGTGGGCGGAGATTGTATGTCCATATATGGTCATGTGACCAGGGTGGATTTGAACAGTTTTTTTTAAAAGTGGGCGGGGCTTGTATGCCCATATATGGTCATGACAGAGGAAGTGATGTCACAGTGAGCAGAGTCTAGAAATAGAAGTCAGCACAGCAGTCAGTCATTTCATTTGAGCGGTGCACAGGAGAGGACGTGCTTTCAGATTTCTCTGAGATTGGAGTTTCAATCTTTGGACTGAAGAGGACGTCATCATGAACGCCTGGAAGAGATTTTATCGTATTACCAACAAGTTAGATGAAATCATGGCAGCGTGCGAGGAGGCCAGAGAGAATATCTGTCTGAGGATTCGTAGAGTCGGCCAATGGTTTCTCCATTGTTTTCAGGGATTCGCGGAATTTGGAAAAACGGCATGGAAATGCAGTAAGTGTTTATATGGATGTTGTACGGCGTAAGAGGAGGAGATTATAGGAGGAGGGAGGAGCTTAGTGTTCGCTCCCAATGTTAGTTCTATTCAGACAGAAGAATCCTCTAATAATAGATCCCACACAGGACTTTAGTAATAATAAGAATCCTCCGAGACTAAAAACAATCATCTTGTGATAGGATTATCTTTAGTATTAGTAAGAATCCTCCATGCCAGGACCGAGGATTGCCATCCTGTGCGGGTCGCAGGATTGGTGCAAACCAGAGGGACAGACAGGAGGGAAGAAGGAAGAATCACTACTGGAGGCAGGATCCCCCAGGAGCAAAACAAAGCCAGGAGGGTGTCATATGACGTCCTCCCAGGATAATAGGATTCTCACTCAGCCATCATTCTACAACGGGGCAATCATTGTACAATGACAGCCATTGCTGTGGTGTCTGTTGTCGGTGTTCGGATAGGGAAGCGGTAGTCTAACGGAAGTACCCCAGCGCAGCCTGGGGTCGGTTCCATTACACCTATTGTACAATGACTGCCAAGCGGGAACTCTGTTATACAATGACGGCCGAGTGGGATCCCTATTGTAGAATGACGGCCGAGCGGATCCCTATTGTACAATGACGGTCGAGCGAGATCCCTATTCTACAATGACGGCCAAGCGGGATCCCTATTGTGCAACAACGGCCGAGCGAGATCCCTATTGTAAAATGACAGCCGAGCGGGAACCCTATTGTACAATGACGGCTATACGGGAACCATATTGTACAGTGACGTACATGCGGGATCCCTATTGTAGAATGACGGCCGAGCGGGATCCCTACAGTAGAATGACGGCCGAGCAGGATCTTTATTGTACAATGACGGCAAAGTGGGATCCCTATTGTACAGTGTCGGCCGTACGGGATCCCTATTGTACAATGACAGCTGTGCGGGATCCCTATTGTACAATGACGGCCGTGCGGGAACCCTTTTGTACAATGACGGCCGTGCGGGAACCCTATTGTACAGTGACGGCCGAGCGGGATCCCTATTGTACAATGACTGCCAAGTGGGAACTCTGTTTATACAATGACGTCCGAGCGGGATCCCTGTTGTACAATGACGGCTATACGAGATCCCTATTGTACAATGAGGGCTATACGGGATCACTATTGTACAATGAGGGCCGTGCGGGAACCCTATTGTACAATGGCGGCCGAGCGGGAACCATATTGTACAATGACGTCCGAGCGGGATCCCTGTTGTACAATGACGGCCGTGCGGGAAAACTGTTGTACAGTGACGGCCGAGCGGGATCCCTATTGTACAGTGACGGTCGTGCGGGAACCATATTGTACAATGACGTCCGTGCGGGAACTCTATTGTACAATGACGGTCGTGCAGGATCCCTATTGTACAATGACGGCCGAGCGGGATTCCTATTGTACAATGACGGTCGAGCGGGATCCCTATTCTACAATGACGGCCGGGCGGGATCCCTATTGTGAACAACAGCCGAGCGAGATCCCTATTGTACAATGACGGCCCAGCGGGATCCCTATTGTACAATGACAGCTATACGGAAACCATATTGTACAGTGATGTACATGCGGGATCCCTATTGTACGAGGGCCGTGCGGGAACCCTATTGTACAATGATGTTTATACGGGAACCATATTGTACAATGACGTCCGAGCGAGATCCCTGTTGTACAATGAGGGCCGTGCGGGATCCCTGTTGTACAATGAGGGCCGTGCGGGAAAACTGTTGTATAGTGACGGCCGAGCGGGATCCCTATTGTACAATGACGTCCAAGCGGGATCCCTATTGTACATTGACGGCCGAGCGGGATCCCTATTGTACAATGACGGCCGTGCGGGATCCCTATTGTACAATGACGACCGTGTGGGAACCCTGTTGTACAGTGACGGCCGAGCGGGATCCCTATTGTACAATGACGGTCGTGCAGGATCCCTATTGTGCAATGACGGCCGAGCGAGATCCCTATTGTACAATGAAGGCAAAGTGGGATCCCTATTGTACAATAACTGCTGAGCGGGAACCCTATTGTACAATGACAGCCATTGCTGTGGTGTTCAGACAGGGTAGTGGTAGTCAAGCAAAGCAAAGTACCCAAGCAAAGCCTGGGGTTTGTTCCGTTACACCTATTGTACAATGACTGCCGTGCGGGAACCGTATTGTAGAATGACGGCCGAGCAGGAACCTTGTTGTAGAATGACGGTCGAGCAGGAACCCCATTGTACAGTGACGGTCGTGCGGGATCCCAATTGTACAATGACGGCCGAGCGGGATCCTTGTAGAACAATGACGGCAGAGCGGGATCCCTGTTGTACAGTGACAGCTGAGCGGGATCCCTATTGTACAATGACAGCCATTGCTGTGTTGTCTGTTGTCGGTGTTCGGATAGGGTAGTGGTAGTCTAACAGAAGTACCCAAGCGCAGCCTGGGGTCGGTTCCATTACACCTATTGTACAATGACGGTCATGCTGGAACCCTGTTGTACAATGACGGTCGTGCGGGAACCCTATTGTAGAATGACGGCAAAGCGGAATTCCTATTGTAGAATGACAGAAAAGCGGGATCCCTATTGTAGAATGACGGACGAGCGGGATCCCTATTGTAAAATGACGGCCGAGCGTGATCCCTATTGTAGAATGACGGCCGCGCGGGATCCCTATTGTAGAATGACGGCCAAACGGGATCCCTATAGTAGAATGACGGCCGAGCAGGATCCCTATTGTACAATGACGGCAAAGTGGGATCCCTATTGTACAATGACGGCCGTACGGGAACCCTATTGTACATTGTCGGCCGTTCAGGAACCCTATTGTATAGCGACGGCCGTGCGGGAACCCTATTGTACAATGACGGCCGTGCGGGAACCCTTTTGTACAATGACGGCCGTGCGGGAACCCTATTGTACAGTGACGGCCGAGCGGGATCCCTATTGTACAATGACGGCCGAGCGGGAACCCTATTGTACAGTGACGGCCGTTCGGGAACCCTATTGTACAATGACGGCCGTGCGGGAACCCGTCATTGTACAATAGGGATCCCACTCGGCCCTCACTGTATAATAGGGTTCCCGCAGGGCCGTCACTGTACAACAGGGTTCCCGCTTGGCCGTCATTCTACAATAGGGTTCCCGCTCGGCAGTCATTCTACAATAGGATTTCTGCTCGGTCGCCATTCTACAATAGGGCTCCCGCTCGGCCGTCATTTTAAAATAGGGTTGCCGCTCCGCCGTCATTCTACAACAGGGTTCCTGCTCGGCCGTCATTGTACAATAGGGTTCCCGCACGGCCATCATTCTACAATAAGGATCCAGCACGGCTGTCATTCTACAATAGGGTTCCCCTTCGGCTGTCATTGCACAATAGGCCGGGCGGGAAGGAATTAGGAATACCCCAATTTAAAAACAAATGTAGGATTTATGCATATATATGTGGCAAAGAGACCACAATAACAGCGCTCCTAAATTACAACTAAAATAAATAAATAAATTAAATAAATAAATGTCTAGAAAACCCAGAACCACAAAATAAAATGAAAATTTGTAACACAAAAATTATATAAAAAATTATATAGTGAAAATCAAATAACTGATCCTAAAGCGCTGAGCAAACTCTTGGCGCTCTATAAATCCTGTATAATAATAATAACAAAGTCCATCAAATAAAGTCCATATACTGTACATATCATATGATCTTCCTTCAATGAAGATATGGAATCTTTCTTTCACACATAATCAATCCTCCACCAATGTGAATGATCCAGTGCTCAACACCCCATCAAAGTGCAAACTCACCAGATACGGGTGATAAACCAGCATATCTTATAGATCAATGGATGTGAGATAAATCAGCAGCATATCGTTAGTAATCATTCATCAGATGTTCTCAGTAATCTCCATCATATTCAGCATGAGCCACATGTGAAGAAATAGAAAACATAGATTATAGATAAAAATAGATATAATAAATAGAACATACCTGTTCCAAGATGGCGACGGAGCAACATGCCATCAGAGAGCTCCGTCGCCCCACTGCCTAATCCGCTGCCATCCGCGCGGCAACGGACACTACGAGGGCCCCGACACACCTGCGGCCCCTAGTGAAGCATCCGGGAGGGGTCCTGAGCAGTTTTGGCCCCCTCCGAAATCGCGGCCTACTAAAACCGGCGAAGCCGCGGCCTCGATTTATTCGCGGGCCGACTTGCGGCACCGCCGCCGAATCGCGGCGCCGCCGTTCCGTCCCTAGGCTCCTGCCCTCTGACACACAGCGGGGTGGTCCTCCCCAGGCGGCCCCTGACCCTCTCCACCGTCTCCAGGGCCACAGTAGCCTGACGCAAGGTGACAGCAACCACCCCACCAAAGATCTGCCTAGCAAGGACCACCAAGCTGACAGCAGCCCAGGACCACCCCAGGATACCTGCACGGCAGCACCACCAGAACGGGTAAGCTGCCACCACCGATCCCCACAGACTTGCCAGCCTCCGCAGGGCCCTCCTCACTAGCCCTGTGTCCATCCCTGACCACCAGGAACCAGCTCAGGCCCACTGATCGCTGCTCCGCTGCCCAGCCCTTACATCGGTTCTGGGCGCACCCCTGGACACCCTGCACCAAGCTACCAGGCACCCAGCTACCACCCCTGGACACCCAGCTACCGGGCACCCAGCTACCACCCCTGGACACCCAGCTACCAGGCTCCCAGCTACCACCCCTGGACACCCAGCACCCAGCTACCAGGCTCCCAGCTACCACCCCTGGACACCCAGCTACCGGGCACCCAGCTACCACCTCTGGACACCCAACACCCGGACCACCCAGCGAATCGAGACGTCGCCCAGCGAATTTCCCGGACCCGGACCACCCAGCGAATCTCCAGTCACCGAGCCGCCAGCATCACTAGACGCCGTGCCTACCAACGCCCCCAGACATCACACCCTACGTCCCCTCCACTCGCCGATCCACCGGACCCACTGAAGACCCCTCGGACGCCAGCATACTGCACCCACAGATTGCAGCCAACCAGCTGCTGGACTTTACTCCCACTCTCCCCCTACAGAAGGACTCTAGTGGACTCCTCCACGGTGATACAGACTCTCCACATCACCTCGCCCTGACCCGTATCCCTTCACCTCCCCTGACCCGAACAGCTCTGCGCTCACCCCAGCATGCCACCTGCACTTCTCCTCCTCGTTTTCCTCTCCTCCATCCCAAAAATCGCCTCCCTCTACCCGCCCACCCCCCCAAAACAGCTCTACATTGCCCCTTCACTTCTGCCCTCTCCCCACTACGGCACTCACCACCTCCTCCTGGTACTCCACTCCCCGATCGACCCACGTGCCACCACTACCAGACCCACACGCTCCTGCACCTCCCATTCCCATGCCACCCTCCTCACCCTTCTCCTATCCGCTGGGGACATCTCCCCGAACCCTGGCCCCTCACCACCTCTCCCCCCCTCTAGGAACCCCCCCTCCAGGGACCCCACTGCTCCAGCCGCCGCAACCCCCTCAACCTCATACCTGTGCACCTCCTCCCCGCATCCATCCCCCCTCTCTCGGTTGCACTTCTGAACGCCCGTTCAGTTTGTAACAAACTAACTGCCATCCATGACCTCTTTATCTCCCGCTCCCTCAACCTCCTAGCCATCACCGAAACCTGGGTACAGGCCACTGACACTACCTCCCCTGCGGCACTCTCCCATGGAGGTCTCATCTGGTCCCATTCACCAAGACTGGGCGGTCACAAAGGTGGTGGTGTCGGCCTGCTCCTATCACCGCTGAGCACCTTCCAGGTCCTCCCTAACCCCCCCCCCGAACCTTCTCCTCCTTCGAGGCTCACTGCATCCGGCTCTTCTCACCCACCCCCCTAAGGATCGCAGTGATCTACAGGCCCCCCGGATCCATAGCCCGCTTCCTGGATGACTTCGCCGCCTGGCTTCCCTTCTTCCTCTCCTCTGAGCTACCGACCATCATCCTCGGGGACTTCAACATCCCCATCAACGACAACACCCCAGCTACCTCCCAACTCCTCCACCTAACCTCCTCCTTCGCGCTCACACAATACACTCAATCCTCCACCCACATCAATGGGAACACCCTGGACCTCGTCTTCTCCCACCTCTGTACCCTTAACCACTTCACTAACACCCCCTTCCCTCTCTCCGACCACCACCTCCTCACGTTCTCCATCTCCCCTTCCCCTAACTCCCCCCCCCCCCAGTGCGCCAAACCATCACCAGCCGCAACCTCCGCAACCTGCACCCGGCCCCCCTCCACTCGGCTGCCGACCGCTTACACGACAGCATCCTTTCACTGTCATGTCCTGACCTAGCCACCACCGCGTACAACGACTCACTATCAGCTACCCTAGACTCTCTGGCACCCCTAACCACACGCAACATCAAACCCAGACCGCTCCAACCATGGCAGAACGACCACACTAAATGCCTCAAACGTCGCAGTCGTGCGCTGGAGTGACTATGGCGCAAAACCAGGTCCCCTCATGCATTCTCCCTCTACAAATCTGCCTTCCTCACCTACGCCTCCTCCCTCCACGCCGCCAAGCAGACCTACTTCGTTGACCTGATCAACACCCTCTCCACCTGCCCTCGCCGACTCTTCTCCACCTTCAACTCCCTGCTCTCTCCCCCCCCTCCTCCACTCAGTACCTCACTTACCGCCCACGAGATTGCCACTCATCTCCACAACAAGATTGACGCAATCCGCAAGGACATAGTCAACTTGCAATCTACCTCTCCATCTAGCCTCCCCCCTTCCATCACCCCCTCATCTCTCCCCTCCACTGACCTCGCAACGGCACTGCCCCCCACCACACCCAAGGCCCTGCCTACCGTAACCCCCCATTACTGCACTCCTTCAGCCCTACTACCACTGAGGAAGTCACCAGAGTCTTCTCAGAAGCCCGCCTCACTACCTGCCCCCTGGACCCTATCCCCTCTCAACTCCTCCGGTCACCCCCCTCTTCCCTCATCCGCTCCCTTACCCACATCTTCAATCTCTCCCTCTCTACTGGCGTCTTCCCCTCCCCCCTAAAACATGCGCACATCACCCCCATACTCAAAAAGCCCTCCCTGGACCCCACTGACCTCAACAACCTCAGACCAATTTCCCTGCTGCCACTCACGTCCAAGCTCCTTAAGCGCTTGGTCTACGATCGCCTAAGCGCCCACCTAACTGACAGCAACCTCCTTGACCCACTACAGTCCGGCTTCCGTCCCCTACACTCCACCGAAACTGCCCTTCTCAAAATCACCAACGATCTACTAACCGCCAAAGCCAAAGGCGACTACTCTGTCCTCCTTCTCCTAGACCTCTCCGCGGCCTTTGACACAGTCGACCACCCCCTCCTCCTTAATAAACTACTCTCCCTTGGCATCAGAGACACCGCTCTCTCCTGGTTCTCATCCTATCTATCCCAACGCTCCTTCAGCGTCGTTTCCTACAACGGTGCCACCTCCTCTTCCCTCCCCCTCTCTGTTGGGGTCCCCCAGGGCTCTGTCCTTGGACCCCTTCTCTTCTCCATCTACACCTCCTCCCTTGGCAAACTCATACACTCCCACGGCTTCAACTACCACCTCTACGCTGATGATACGCAAATCTACCTATCCACCCCTCACCTCACCCCCACATTCTCCGCCCGCATCACTCACCTCCTAAACGACATCTCTGACTGGATGTCGCTCCATTTCCTCAAGCTCAACCTCTCCAAAACCGAGCTTCTCGTCTTTCCCCCTTCCCGTGCCCCCCCCCCCCATCCTTTCCATCACTACCAACAACACCACCATCAATCCTGCCCAGCAAGCCAAGGTCCTTGGCGTCATTCTGGACTCAAACCTTTCCTTTCAACCTCATGTCAAATCACTTACAAATACATGCAGGCTCCACCTCCGGAACATCGCCAAGATACGCTCCTTCCTTACCCCAGACACCACTAAACTACTCGTACACTCCCTGATTATCTCACGCCTTGACTACTGCAACTCCCTCCTCACCGACCTACCCCAGTGCAAACTCTCCCCGCTTCAGACCATCCTGAACTCAGCTGCCAGACTCATCCACCTCACCAGCCGCTCCACCTCTGCCTCCCCCCTCTGCCGCTCCCTCCACTGCCTCCCCATTGCCCAACGCATTAAATTCAAACTGCTCACTCTGACCTACAAGGCCATTCACAACACGGCCCCTAACTACCTCACCGACCTGATTCCCAGGTACCACCCTACCCGTACCCTTCGCTCTTCACAGGACCTCCTTCTATCTTGCTCCCTGGTCTCCTCCTCCCACGCACGACTGCAAGACTTCTCCAGGTCCTCCCCCATCCTCTGGAACTCACTACCCCAATCCATCAGACTGTCACCTTCCCTCCTCACCTTCAGGCGCTCCCTGAAAACCCACCTCTTCAGGGAAACCTACCCCACCCTCACCTAACAGCCGCTGCACTTCCCTCCTCCTACCACTCCATCCCCCACAGCCATTTCCTCCTGTACCTCTACCTCCTCCCTCCTAGATTGTAAGCTCGAAAGAGTAGGGCCCTCTTACCCCTTGTGTGCTGTTTGATGTTACTGTACTGTTTCATGTATTGTCCCCCCCTCTATTGTACAGTGCTGAGCAAACCCTTTGGCGCTATATAAACTCGATAAATAAATAAATAAATAAATAAAACTCTCTACAGTGTAAAAACGTTTCAGAAATTTTATTCCAACAAATTCCCAATTAAAACTGCACTCACATTAAGCAAATATAAAGCCTTTTAATTTAAAAATTGTTCCCAGCCTGCAGCGCTTAGTACACGGCTTCCAACACACACAGTGACGTCTCACCTGCCTGCAACAGATGACGCGATTGCAGTCATGTGGATCAGACACGTGATAATGGCGTACGTGATGACTTGCTGGATCACCTTCTAACGCGTTTCGTCACACGACTTCGTCCGAGGGTGTGATTAGCAGTGGATTAAGCTAGCTCTTATAGAGCCACACAGTCTCCCATTGGTTGGCATAGATTTACATAGCAACACCTTCTGACAATTGAACACAGGATGACCCAAACTACGCTGATTGCCTTATTTAGACACCTTATCAGAGGAGAATATGAAACTACTCATTAGTGTATAGTAGCAGCTCCAATATAATCAACTATTCTAAATACTATATTCATGATGTGCGATGATATAGGCTTTAGGATACATTGATTCTATATCAATTTTTTTCTTTGGTCTATATTTTTCTAAAATGTAGGACTTTATTGTTGTTTAGGATAGTCCTACACTTAAAAAAAATCCTCTAGTCAGAGGCATGACTAGAACATTTAGGGCCCCGGTGCAAGAAACTTTGAAGGGCCTCCCTGAACTCTGACCAAGGCTCTTGCCACCGATACCGGGGCCCTTTACTTCCATCGAATGGGCCCTTTATTACACATACCTTCCAAATGTCAAACTTGCGAATGAAGGATACTTGAGGGAGGCAGATTTTTTGCAGGTAAAAAAATGTGCATTATTTATGTCCAAAGGAGCCTGGAAAGCATTGCACCAACAAACAGTAGATGGATGATGCCATGCAGGTCTGCAGACCTGTCAGAATATCTGTTTGTCGTACGGGATGCACGGGGAGTATGGGATGTACTGGATGTACGGGGTGTACGGGATGCACGGCATGTACTGGATGTACGGGATGTAAGGGGTGTACGGGATGTACTGGATGTAAGGGGTGTACAGGATGTACGGGGTGAACTGCATGTAAGGGGTGTATGGAATGTACTGGATGTACGGGGTGTACGGGATGTACTGGATGTAAGGGGTGTACAGGATGTACGGGGTGAACTGCATGTAAGGCAAAGCAGATATTCTGGCAGGAAGTTTTAATGAACTGCCAGGGCGTTCCATAGTGTCACGGCAGTTCATTGAAAACTACAAACCAACAGCCGCTAAGGCTAAGGACTTGCAGTTCATTAATTCATGGAAGTCTGTGAATGAATGAATGACCCAGCCGTAAGGGTGGAGCCCCACACAGCCGCGCTGTTTTCAAATTTGGCAGATAATAATTGGGGGAGGGGGGGGGGTGCGGCTGCAGCTCTGGGAACATGTTATATGATTTTGATTTATTATCTCTTGCATATCGGCACCCCAGCTGTAGTTGTCAGATCTCGGCTCGGTGGGGGAAAGCAATCCCTTCCTTTAATTACTTGCTGCTCTGGGCAATTATTTGAATTTTTCACATATGTGTAAATATCAGTATTTTTTTGCTAGAAAACTCTCATTCATTATATACTTTCTGAAAGCAGAAGCCCTGGAGAATAAAGTGGTGGCTGTGGCAATTTTTTTTATGTCGCATGATATTTGTGCAGCTGTTTATTAAACACAAATTTTTAGGAAGAAATATACACTAAAATGAATATTATTTGTTTTGTATGGGTTTGATGGTCAGCCGGGTGTTCACCAGCCATTTTATTTATAGTCATTTTGAAATATCCTGTTATAGAGATCTATTGGATTTTGTATATTCACCCACATTTCATTTTTTATACATCCCCTATTGGTGCGGCTTCACTGACTCGAACGGGTGAGTTTGACTGGAGGTGCCACCTGTCAGCTCCACAAGCCGAGTTAAGTTTGCTGCGGCTGTGATGCAAAGTCTCGCAGCGACCACATTTCTACAATCTCCCTATGGCTGTATGATAGATTTTAGATGGCCATGAAAACCACGGCTTAATTGCCCGTTTTTGCCACAGCCCCCTTTCGTGGCTGCCTATGTGAAAGAGGCCTTGGGCTGAAGATACTACTTACCTGGCAGTAAGCAGATAAGGAATATGACTTCTCTGGCTGTTCTTGGCCCTTCAGAATACACTGGATTAAGAGGCTGAACAAGACAGCCAGGCAGCTAACCTTTTTACAATAACCCCCCCATTAGTTCTCAGACTATGCAAGAAGGAGTAGGAGGATTACACCAATGGTCAAAAAGTCCAAAGTGGTATTTTAATAAAAAATAAATTCCATGAAAGCCGGTGTGTATCGGGGTGGGGGGGTCTGGATACCCCCTTTTTATGAGGACTACAGCACAAGCAAAAAGTGCATATAAAAGTTCACATACAGTTGTGGCCAAAATTATTCAACCCCCACTGAAATTGAGTGTTTTGGCCAGTTTGACATTGCTTTTGATCATTCAGTCATCTTGCTTACATTTACATTAAAGAGGCACTTGTAGGTCAGACAAATATAACATAACAGTTATAATGAAATAACCACAAATGTCTTTTCTGTGCTCACAGCATTATCAGTTTTATTCAACCCCCAAGTGACATTCAATCTTAGTACTTAGTACAGCATCCTTTTACAGTTATAACAGCTTTTAAACGTGAAGCATAGCTTGACACAAGTGTCTTGCAGCGATCTACGGGTATCTTCGCCCATTCTTCATGGGCAAAGGCCTCCAGTTCAGTCACATTCTTAGGCTTGCGCACTGCAACTGCTTTCTTTAAGTCCCACCAGAGGTTCTCAATCGGATTTAAGTCTGGTGACTGCGATGGCCACTCCAAAATGTTCCAGCCTTTCCTCTGCAACCATGCTCTAGTGGACTTGGAGGTATGCTTGGGATCATTGTCCTGTTGAAAGGTCCAACGTCTCCCAAGCCTCAGGTGTGTGACGGACTGCATCACGTTTCCATCCAATATCTCCTGGTACTGAAGAGAATTCATGGTACCTTGCACACGCTGAAGCTTCCCTGTACCTGCAGAAGCAAAACAGCCCCAAAGCATGATTGACCCTCCACCATGCTTCACAGTAGGCAAGGTGTTCTTTTCATCATAGGCCTTGTTCTTCCTCCTCCAAACATAGCGTTGATCCATGGGCCCAAACAGTTCTAATTTTGTTTCATCAGTCCACAGAACACTATCCCACAACTTTTGTGGTTTGTCCACATGGCTTTTGGCATACTGCAGTCGACTCTTCTTATTCTTTGGAGACAGCAAGGGGGTACGCCTGGGAGTTCTGGCACGGAGGCCTTCATTACGCAGTGTGCGTCTTATTGTCTGGGCTGAAACTTCTGTACCCACATCTGACAAATCTTTTCTCAGTTCCTCAGCAGTCACACGGGGACTTCTCTCCACTCTACGCTTCAGGTAGCGCACAGCAGTCGAAGTCAGCATCTTCTTTCTGCCACGACCAGGTAGCGTTTCAACAGTGCCCTTTGCCTTGAATTTGCGAATGATGCTTCCTAAGGTGTCTCTTGGTATGTTTAACATCTTTGCAATCTTCTTATAGCCATTGCCCTTCCTGTGAAGAGAAATCACCTCTTCTCTTGTCTTCCTGGACCATTCTCTTGCCTTCACCATGTTTGTAACCACACCAGTAAATGTCTAGAAGGAGCTGAGTATCACAGTCATTTTAAAGCTGCCTAATTGGTGCTTATTATGCTTGATTGCTGCTCGGTGACATCCACAGGTGTTTTCAATACCTGATGGAAAGCACCTGTATGAACCTCTGTTCTTCAGAGTGGTAGTCTTTAAGGGGTTGAATAATTGTGGCAATGAAGAAACCACATAAGAACCATTTACTACTGTATTACATAAACAATTGATGTCATTTTAGTTGCATTTGGGTAGTTACAACGTCCTTGTAGGATTTGATTCTGAATACAATTCCAAATGTACACTATAGTCCCTAAACCCCTTTACAGCATTGGGGGTTGAATAATTTTGGCCACAACTGTACGCCCTCCTAACCCTCTTGTATTGAGCTGTATTGTTGCTGTATTGTCTCCTTTATATTGTAAAGTGCTGAGCAAACTGTTGTTTGCATTTAGGCATCTAGACGTGGTGAAGACGACTTGCTGAAGTTCAAACTGAGCATCAGAATGGGGAATAAAGGGGATTTAGGTGACTTTGAATGTGGCATGGTTGTTGGTAGCAGGCGGGCTGGTCTGAGTATTTCAAAAACTGCTGATCTGTATGGAGTGCATGGGTTGTTACCGACATGTGGGGAAAATTTCATGTCATGAGCACCTTTAGAAATATATTTACAGAGAAAAATGGTGACGTGTTCAATACTTATTTTACCCGCTATAGCTGTTTGTTTGTCTGTGTCCATGTGCAGAGTGAATGTAATGGGAGGGATTTCATAATTGTCAATCAACTGGAAAATTCCTCCTGCATTTAAAGGAAGTGATATGTAAATAATAAAGCAGCCAACACTCTAAACTGATACCTTAACAGTCAGTGTAATCAAATAATAAAATAGTGCAGCGCTAAAAAACACCATAAATAATATTCAAATCAATAAATCATGCAATTGTCACACACAAAACAATAATTAGTGATAAGATCAATATAGATGTATATGGTGTACATACTAACTAAAGTGCTCACAAAGTGCATCCTGAGGTCATCTACACGGCCTCTATAAGGTGTCATCAATACCACACAAATGATTGGGAAACAATAAACCCCCCAACACCTCCTACTTAAGTAGGTATATCATGAAACTCCTAAGAATGGGGAAATAACACACAAAGGGACTTGTGCAAAATATATAAATACCATACAGTGACCAAACTAATTATTACATACAAAATGCAATCATAAATAAAAACTGTAAAAAAGGTATATAAATAAATATATATGTAACAGATAAAGTCTCTAATAGTCCATAAATCTTCCAAATCAATTGTGCTTCAAAAAAACTTCCATGCAGAGTGAAAAGTTTGTGAAAATTGTGATGGTGTCTACACACATATCCTCAGTGGCTAAATTGCCCCCTCACCTCCTTTTAGCGAGCCACTGGGCCACCTCGCTTTCAGGATCACTCCAGGATCCTTCTCTGGCAATAGCTGGTATCAGAAGTAATCCACCTGTGGCCCCCTCTCTGGTAGGTAACACGGTTCTCCAGGCCCCCCACGACATGTACATCTGCTATATAACATACTCTCCCATACCCCCCATGGTGAGAGACAAAAGACCCTCCACAGTGTAGTAATTACAGTAATAAAGCCTTTATTTTACCCCCTTCCAGTCCGGACACTTTCACCCCCTTCCTGTCCAGGGCAATTTTCTGCTTTCAGCGCTATCACACTTTGAATGACAATTGCGCGGTCATGCAACACTGTACCCATATGAATTTTATACCATTTTTTTGAGACAGATAAAGCTTTATTTTGGTGGTATTTATTCACCGCTGGGATTTTTATTTTTTTTTGCTATGTAAATGAAAATGTCCAAAAAATTTTTTAAAAAGTGTTTTTCTTATAAAATTTTGCAAATAAATAATCTTTCATCATAAATCTTGTCAAAAATTTATTCCGTTATATTTTTAGTAAAATAAAAATAAGCCAAATTAGTTTAAAACCAAAAATGATAATTTTTAAACTTTTTTTTACATTTTTATTTTTTTATATTATTATTTATGGTTTTTTTTTTTTTTTACACATACTGTCACCCAAGCAGTACAGTGTCACCATGGTGACACTGTACTACTTGTGGGGGTGATGAAGATTTTTTTTTTTTTACAGTGATTGCTTTTACACCCATATAGGATGTAAAAGCAATCATTTCTCTTTCTCTCTGTCTGCATTCTTGCAGCCATTGAGAAATACTGAGTGGGCTGTGATTGGTCACACCTTGTCACATGGTACAAGGCTGTTGTGAATAGCCTCGTACCATGTGACCTCTGTGATCATTCACAGATTTCACACGTAGTAAGCAATGATGTCACAAGTGACATCTTGCTTACTACTTTGCATGTGATCACTGATTGGCCTATCAGTGATCACATGATCGGGACCTCGTACAGAGGTCCCGTCCGATGATCGGTGTTTCACTGTGTCCTGAGGACACAGCAGGCACCGGATCGTGGTGCTGAACGCTCCCAAGGAGTGCGCACAGCTAGAAAAGGCGGGTGCCGTTTATGAACAGCAACCCGCCCCTGGAGTACCACCGCCCTGCCGTTTATAAACAGCAGGCGGACGGCAAGAGGTTAAATAACAAATGCCCACTCACTTGTATAACATCACAAAATCGCATATAAACCTCATGCTTGGGTGTACTGCATGGCTTAGGGAAATTGGGTGTCCTAAGATGGCGTCCACGCCGGATGTGCGTCACCACGTGCCAGAAGCTGCGTCACTGCGTACCAATGCGTTGCGTCACTGAAACCACTCAGGGTAAGTCATGTGATTTCAATGACGCACTGAGGATATGTGTGTACACACGATCACAATTTTCACAAAGTTTTCACTCTGCATGGAAGTTTTTATGAAGTTTTTTGAGTATCTATCCAAAAATGACATTTTTGTTGCAGAGGATGCCCAATATCCGACTTGTATCTTAGTGCAGACTTCTGGGAAATCAGTCAACCAATCACACAAGCAGGAAATGACATTTGTGGGGGGCGCTCTGTACACCATCTGTGTGTAGAACACCTCCAGGCTGCCATGTTGTATATTACAGAAGATCACAGCGCTGATGACTGAACAGGAAAGGTCATTTCTAATAACATTCAATTACAATATGACTTGTGTCACAATTCTATACACTACAGGAGATTTTTATTTGCCATTTTCTTCCCCACGAAACTCGTTGTTGAAATGTTTTATATCACAAAATAAATACCGGGTGCAGACATGACAGGAACTACAGAACACGCAGATTAAAAAAAAATAAAAAATCTGTATTTATTGAGTTACAAAGAGAACAAGAAAAAGGTTCAATATAGAGAGCACTTCGTGTAATCCAGAATACAACCACATATGTTCCAATACAGGCAGTAAATAAGGGGGGGGGATTATATACAGGCAGTAAATAAGGGGGGTGGTAAATACAGGCAGAAGAGAAGAGGGTGTTATATACAGGCAGTAAAGTAGGGGGGGTTATATACAGGCAGTAAATAAGGGGGGTGGTAAATATAGGCAGAAGAGGGCGTTATATACAGGCAGTAAAGAAGGGGGGGTTATATACAGGCAGCAGAGAAGGGGAAGTTGTATATACAGGCAGTGGGAGGAGGGTGGAGGTATATACAGGCAGTAGAGAATGAGGGGTATTCACAAGCAGTGGGGAAAGGGAGGTATAGATTGGCAGTAAAGAAGGGGGGGGTTATATAGAGGCTCAGTGTATACTATGAATGCAGAGTGAGGGATAAGTGGTCAGTTTTTTAAGGGGGGGAGGTAATATTGCGGTATATATGAGCGGTGGGAATGTAAAAAGGAAGTGTGAGGTGTATATAGAGGATCAGTGCTCAGTATACAGTGGGGGAGGGGTGTGGTGTATATACAGAGGAGGGGGGAGGGGAGAGGTGTATATACAGCGGAGGGGGTAGGGCTGTGGTGTATATACAGATACAGAGGAGGGGGGAGGGGTGTTGTGTATATACAGAGGAGGGGGGATGGCTGTGGTGTATATACAGAGGAGGGAGGAGGGGTGTGGTGTATATACAGAAGAGGGGTGTAGTGTATATACAGTGGGGGAGGGGTGTGGTGTATATACAGAGGAGGGAGGAGGGGTGCGGTGTATATACAGAGGAGGGGTGTAGTGTATATACAGTGGGGGAGGGGTGTGGTGTATATACAGAGGAGGGAGGAGGGGTGTGGTGTATATACAGAGGAGGGGGGAGGTGTATATACAGAGGAGGGGTGTGGTGTATATACAGAAGAGGGGGGAGGGGTGTGGTGTATATACAGGGGAGGGGGGAGGGCTGTGGTGTATATACAGGGAGGGGGAGGAGGACTCACCGGGAAGTCTATGAAGGGATTGGCCGGCGGGGGGTTGCTCTCTCCTCCCGCTGGGCTCCGGCCTTCCTCCGTTCCATCTCCTCCCGCCCTCTGTATGCCTCGGCTGGTTATCCGGACTACCAGGAAGTCGTTGGGGGGAGGAACCGGACTATGTTTAGCTCTGGGCCCCTCCTCCTGTCTCTGATTGGTTGCGGTAATGCTCCCCGGCAGACCCGCCTTCTAGGCGGTGCCCAGATTGTGCGAAAGGAAATTATGAAAGCAGAAACATCTGTAACTTTCCACCAATCAGCTTCATTCTTCCGTGCTCAAAGCTTAACTACATAAGGCGAATAGAGAAGCTGATTGGTCGCCATGCACAGCCTCTCCTGTGTTGATAAATTCACCACACTGTGATTGGCTGAGCGGAATAGAAGCTCAGTACATGTCCCTCCCCCAGCTTTAGTTCAGGTTCTCATCTATTCTGTGCTGGGGGGAGGGGCATAGAAGGTAATAGATCCCAATGTCTGTATAAAGAGGACCTGTCACCCGGCATCATATCACAGATCTATTTTCTGGATTCATATTTTTGTATGTGACACATATATGGGACGTTATCAATGTTTGTAAATGTTGTCAGGGTGGAGTGACTGAGAATCATTTCAGTTTTGGGTTTTATATATTTTATCATCATCCCGACAATCCTGGTGTTAGAGGCACCGTATTGGTTTCTGGGGGGAGTGGGCGGAGATTGTATGTCCATATATGGTCATGTGACCAGGGTGGATTTGAACAGTTTTTTTAAAAGTGGGCGGGGCTTGTATGCCCATATATGGTCATGACAGAGGAAGTGATGTCACAGTGAGCAGAGTCTAGAAATAGAAGTCAGCACAGCAGTCAGTCATTTCATTTGAGCGGTGCACAGGAGAGGACGTGCTTTCAGATTTCTCTGAGATTGGAGTTTCAATCTTTGGACTGAAGAGGACGTCATCATGAACGCCTGGAAGAGATTTTATCGTATTACCAACAAGTTGGATGAAATCATGGCAGCGTGCGAGGAGGCCAGAGAGAATATCTGTCTGAGGATTCGTAGAGTCGGCCAATGGTTTCTCCATTGTTTTCAGGGATTCGCGGAATTTGGAAAAACGGCTTGGAAATGCAGTAAGTGTTTATATGGATGTTGTACGGCGTAAGAGGAGGAGATTATAGGAGGAGGGAGGAGCTTAGTGTTCGCTCCCAATGTTAGTTCTATTCAGACAGAAGAATCCTCTAATAATAGATCCCACACAGGACTTTAGTAATAATAAGAATCCTCCGAGACTAAAAACAATCATCTTGTGATAGGATTATCTTTAGTATTAGTAAGAATCCTCCATGCCAGGACCGAGGATTGCCATCCTGTGCGGGTCGCAGGATTGGTGCAAACCAGAGGGACAGACAGGAGGGAAGAAGGAAGAATCACTACTGGAGGCAGGATCCCCCAGGAGGAAAACAAAGCCAGGAGGGTGTCATATGACGTCCTCCCAGGATAATAGGATTCTCACTCAGCCATCATTCTACAACGGGGCAATCATTGTACAATGACAGCCATTGCTGTGGTGTCTGTTGTCGGTGTTCGGATAGGGAAGCGGTAGTCTAACGGAAGTACCCCAGCGCAGCCTGGGGTCGGTTCCATTACACCTATTGTACAATGACTGCCAAGCGGGAACTCTGTTATACAATGACGGCCGAGTGGGATCCCTATTGTAGAATGACGGCCGAGCGGATCCCTATTGTACAATGACGGTCGAGCGAGATCCCTATTCTACAATGACGGCCAAGCGGGATCCCTATTGTGCAACAACGGCCGAGCGAGATCCCTATTGTAAAATGACAGCCGAGCGGGAACCCTATTGTACAATGACGGCTATACGGGAACCATATTGTACAGTGATGTACATGCGGGATCCCTATTGTAGAATGACGGCCGAGCGGGATCCCTACAGTAGAATGACGGCCGAGCAGGATCTTTATTGTACAATGACGGCAAAGTGGGATCCCTATTGTACAGTGTCGGCCGTACGGGATCCCTATTGTACAATGACAGCTGTGCGGGAACCCTATTGTACAATGACGGCCGTGCGGGAACCCTTTTGTACAATGACGGCCGTGCGGGAACCCTATTGTACAGTGACGGCCGAGCGGGATCCCTATTGTACAATGACTGCCAAGTGGGAACTCTGTTTATACAATGACGTCCGAGCGGGATCCCTGTTGTACAATGACGGCTATACGAGATCCCTATTGTACAATGAGGGCTATACGGGATCACTATTGTACAATGAGGGCCGTGCGGGAACCCTATTGTACAATGGCGGCCGAGCGGGAACCATATTGTACAATGACGTCCGAGCGGGATCCCTGTTGTACAATGACGGCCGTGCGGGAAAACTGTTGTACAGTGACGGCCGAGCGGGATCCCTATTGTACAGTGACGGTCGTGCGGGAACCATATTGTACAATGACGTCCGTGCGGGAACTCTATTGTACAATGACGGTCGTGCAGGATCCCTATTGTACAATGACGGCCGAGCGGGATTCCTATTGTACAATGACGGTCGAGCGGGATCCCTATTCTACAATGACGGCCGGGCGGGATCCCTATTGTGAACAACAGCCGAGCGAGATCCCTATTGTACAATGACGGCCCAGCGGGATCCCTATTGTACAATGACAGCTATACGGAAACCATATTGTACAGTGATGTACATGCGGGATCCCTATTGTACGAGGGCCGTGCGGGAACCCTATTGTACAATGATGTTTATACGGGAACCATATTGTACAATGACGTCCGAGCGAGATCCCTGTTGTACAATGAGGGCCGTGCGGGATCCCTGTTGTACAATGAGGGCCGTGCGGGAACCCTGTTGTACAATGACGGCCGTGCGGGAAAACTGTTGTATAGTGACGGCCGAGCGGGATCCCTATTGTACAATGACGTCCAAGCGGGATCCCTATTGTACATTGACGGCCGAGCGGGATCCCTATTGTACAATGACGGCCGTGCGGGATCCCTATTGTACAATGACGACCGTGTGGGAACCCTGTTGTACAGTGACGGCCGAGCAGGATCCCTATTGTACAATGACGGTCGTGCAGGATCCCTATTGTGCAATGACGGCCGAGCGAGATCCCTATTGTACAATGAAGGCAAAGTGGGATCCCTATTGTACAATAACTGCTGAGCGGGAACCCTATTGTACAATGACAGCCATTGCTGTGGTGTTCAGACAGGGTAGTGGTAGTCAAGCAAAGCAAAGTACCCAAGCAAAGCCTGGGGTTTGTTCCGTTACACCTATTGTACAATGACTGCCGTGCGGGAACCGTATTGTAGAATGACGGCCGAGCAGGAACCCCATTGTACAGTGACGGTCGTGCGGGATCCCAATTGTACAATGACGGCCGAGCGGGATCCTTGTAGAACAATGACGGCAGAGCGGGATCCCTGTTGTACAGTGACAGCTGAGCGGGATCCCTATTGTACAATGACAGCCATTGCTGTGTTGTCTGTTGTCGGTGTTCGGATAGGGTAGTGGTAGTCTAACAGAAGTACCCAAGCGCAGCCTGGGGTCGGTTCCATTACACCTATTGTACAATGACGGTCATGCTGGAACCCTGTTGTACAATGACGGTCGTGCGGGAACCCTATTGTAGAATGACGGCAAAGCGGAATTCCTATTGTAGAATGACAGAAAAGCGGGATCCCTATTGTAGAATGACGGACGAGCGGGATCCCTATTGTAAAATGACGGCCGAGCGTGATCCCTATTGTAGAATGACGGCCGCGCGGGATCCCTATTGTAGAATGACGGCCAAACGGGATCCCTATAGTAGAATGACGGCCGAGCAGGATCCCTATTGTACAATGACGGCAAAGTGGGATCCCTATTGTACAATGACGGCCGTACGGGAACCCTATTGTACATTGTCGGCCGTTCAGGAACCCTATTGTATAGCGACGGCCGTGCGGGAACCCTATTGTACAATGACAGCCGTGCGGGAACCCTTTTGTACAATGACGGCCGTGCGGGAACCCTATTGTACAGTGACGGCCGAGCGGGATCCCTATTGTACAATGACAGCCGAGCGGGAACCCTATTGTACAGTGACGGCCGTTCGGGAACCCTATTGTACAATGACGGCCGTGCGGGAACCCGTCATTGTACAATAGGGATCCCACTCGGCCCTCACTGTATAATAGGGTTCCCGCAGGGCCGTCACTGTACAACAGGGTTCCCGCTTGGCCGTCATTCTACAATAGGGTTCCCGCTCGGCAGTCATTCTACAATAGGATTTCTGCTCGGTCGCCATTCTACAATAGGGCTCCCGCTCGGCCGTCATTTTAAAATAGGGTTGCCGCTCGGCCGTCATTCTACAACAGGGTTCCTGCTCGGCCTTCATTGTACAATAGGGTTCCCGCACGGCCATCATTCTACAATAAGGATCCCGCACGGCTGTCATTCTACAATAGGGTTCCCCTTCGGCTGTCATTGCACAATAGGCCGGGCGGGAAGGAATTAGGAATACCCCAATTTAAAAACAAATGTAGGATTTATGCATATATATGTGGCAAAGAGACCACAATAACAGCGCTCCTAAATTACAACTAAAATAAATAAATAAATTAAATAAATAAATGTCTAGAAAACCCAGAACCACAAAATAAAATGAAAATTTGTAACACAAAAATTATATAAAAAATTATATAGTGAAAATCAAATAACTGATCCTAAAGCGCTGAGCAAACTCTTGGCGCTCTATAAATCCTGTATAATAATAATAATAACAAAGTCCATCAAATAAAGTCCATATACTGTACATATCATATGATCTTCCTTCAATGAAGATATGGAATCTTTCTTTCACACATAATCAATCCTCCACCAATGTGAATGATCCAGTGCTCAACACCCCATCAAAGTGCAAACTCACCAGATACGGGTGATAAACCAGCATATTTTATAGATCAATGGATGTGAGATAAATCAGCAGCATATCGTTAGTAATCATTCATCAGATGTTCTCAGTAATCTCCATCATATTCAGCATGAGCCACATGTGAAGAAATAGAAAACATAGATTATAGATAAAAATAGATATAATAAATAGAACATACCTGTTCCAAGATGGCGACGGAGCAACATGCCATCAGAGAGCTCCGTCGCCCCACTGCCTAATCCGCTGCCATCCGCGCGGCAACGGACACTACGAGGGCCCCGACACACCTGCGGCCCCTAGTGAAGCATCCGGGAGGGGTCCTGAGCAGTTTTGGCCCCCTCCGAAATCGCGGCCTACTAAAACCGGCGAAGCCGCGGCCTCGATTTATTCGCGGGCCGACTTGCGGCACCGCCGCCGAATCGCGGCGCCGCCGTTCCGTCCCTAGGCTCCTGCCCTCTGACACACAGCGGGGTGGTCCTCCCCAGGCGGCCCCTGACCCTCTCCACCGTCTCCAGGGCTACAGTAGCCTGACGCAAGGTGACAGCAACCACCCCACCAAAGATCTGCCTAGCAAGGACCACCAAGCTGACAGCAGCCCAGGACCACCCCAGGATACCTGCACGGCAGCACCACCAGAACGGGTAAGCTGCCACCACCGATCCCCACAGACTTGCCAGCCTCCGCAGGGCCCTCCTCACTAGCCCTGTGTCCATCCCTGACCACCAGGAACCAGCTCAGGCCCACTGATCGCTGCTCCGCTGCCCAGCCCTTACATCGGTTCTGGGCGCACCCCTGGACACCCTGCACCAAGCTACCAGGCACCCAGCTACCACCCCTGGACACCCAGCTACCGGGCACCCAGCTACCACCCCTGGACACCCAGCTACCAGGCTCCCAGCTACCACCCCTGGACACCCAGCACCCAGCTACCAGGCTCCCAGCTACCACCCCTGGACACCCAGCTACCGGGCACCCAGCTACCACCTCTGGACACCCAACACCCGGACCACCCAGCGAATCGAGACGTCGCCCAGCGAATTTCCCGGACCCGGACCACCCAGCGAATCTCCAGTCACCGAGCCGCCAGCATCACTAGACGCCGTGCCTACCAACGCCCCCAGACATCACACCCTACGTCCCCTCCACTCGCCGATCCACCGGACCCACTGAAGACCCCTCGGACGCCAGCATACTGCACCCACAGATTGCAGCCAACCAGCTGCTGGACTTTACTCCCACTCTCCCCCTACAGAAGGACTCTAGTGGACTCCTCCACGGTGATACAGACTCTCCACATCACCTCGCCCTGACCCGTATCCCTTCACCTCCCCTGACCCGAACAGCTCTGCACTCACCCCAGCATGCCACCTGCACTTCTCCTCCTCGTTTTCCTCTCCTCCATCCCAAAAATCGCCTCCCTCTACCCGCCCACCCCCCCAAAACAGCTCTACATTGCCCCTTCACTTCTGCCCTCTCCCCACTACGGCACTCACCACCTCCTCCTGGTACTCCACTCCCCGATCGACCCACGTGCCACCACTACCAGACCCACACGCTCCTGCACCTCCCATTCCCATGCCACCCTCCTCACCCTTCTCCTATCCGCTGGGGACATCTCCCCGAACCCTGGCCCCTCACCACCTCTCCCCCCCTCTAGGAACCCCCCCTCCAGGGACCCCACTGCTCCAGCCGCCGCAACCCCCTCAACCTCATACCTGTGCACCTCCTCCCCGCATCCATCCCCCCTCTCTCGGTTGCACTTCTGAACGCCCGTTCAGTTTGTAACAAACTAACTGCCATCCATGACCTCTTTATCTCCCGCTCCCTCAACCTCCTAGCCATCACCGAAACCTGGGTACAGGCCACTGACACTACCTCCCCTGCGGCACTCTCCCATGGAGGTCTCATCTGGTCCCATTCACCAAGACTGGGCGGTCACAAAGGTGGTGGTGTCGGCCTGCTCCTATCACCGCTGAGCACCTTCCAGGTCCTCCCTAACCCCCCCCCCGAACCTTCTCCTCCTTCGAGGCTCACTGCATCCGGCTCTTCTCACCCACCCCCCTAAGGATCGCAGTGATCTACAGGCCCCCCGGATCCATAGCCCGCTTCCTGGATGACTTCGCCGCCTGGCTTCCCTTCTTCCTCTCCTCTGAGCTACCGACCATCATCCTCGGGGACTTCAACATCCCCATCAACGACAACACCCCAGCTACCTCCCAACTCCTCCACCTAACCTCCTCCTTCGCGCTCACACAATACACTCAATCCTCCACCCACATCAATGGGAACACCCTGGACCTCGTCTTCTCCCACCTCTGTACCCTTAACCACTTCACTAACACCCCCTTCCCTCTCTCCGACCACCACCTCCTCACGTTCTCCATCTCCCCTTCCCCTAACTCCCCCCCCCCCCAGTGCGCCAAACCATCACCAGCCGCAACCTCCGCAAACCTGCACCCGGCCCCCCTCCACTCGGCTGCCGACCGCTTACACGACAGCATCCTTTCACTGTCATGTCCTGACCTAGCCACCACCGCGTACAACGACTCACTATCAGCTACCCTAGACTCTCTGGCACCCCTAACCACACGCAACATCAAACCCAGACCGCTCCAACCATGGCAGAACGACCACACTAAATGCCTCAAACGTCGCAGTCGTGCGCTGGAGTGACTATGGCGCAAAACCAGGTCCCCTCATGCATTCTCCCTCTACAAATCTGCCTTCCTCACCTACGCCTCCTCCCTCCACGCCGCCAAGCAGACCTACTTCGTTGACCTGATCAACACCCTCTCCACCTGCCCTCGCCGACTCTTCTCCACCTTCAACTCCCTGCTCTCTCCCCCCCCTCCTCCACTCAGTACCTCACTTACCGCCCACGAGATTGCCACTCATCTCCACAACAAGATTGACGCAATCCGCAAGGACATAGTCAACTTGCAATCTACCTCTCCATCTAGCCTCCCCCCTTCCATCACCCCCTCATCTCTCCCCTCCACTGACCTCGCAACGGCACTGCCCCCCACCACACCCAAGGCCCTGCCTACCGTAACCCCCCATTACTGCACTCCTTCAGCCCTACTACCACTGAGGAAGTCACCAGAGTCTTCTCAGAAGCCCGCCTCACTACCTGCCCCCTGGACCCTATCCCCTCTCAACTCCTCCGGTCACCCCCCTCTTCCCTCATCCGCTCCCTTACCCACATCTTCAATCTCTCCCTCTCTACTGGCGTCTTCCCCTCCCCCCTAAAACATGCGCACATCACCCCCATACTCAAAAAGCCCTCCCTGGACCCCACTGACCTCAACAACCTCAGACCAATTTCCCTGCTGCCACTCACGTCCAAGCTCCTTGAACGCTTGGTCTACGATCGCCTAAGCGCCCACCTAACTGACAGCAACCTCCTTGACCCACTACAGTCCGGCTTCCGTCCCCTACACTCCACCAAAACTACCCTCCTCAAAATCACCAACGATCTACTAACCGCCAAAGCCAAAGGCGACTACTCTGTCCTCCTTCTCCTAGACCTCTCCATGGCCTTTGACACAGTCAACCACCCCCTCCTCCTTAATAAACTACTCTCCCTTGGCATCAGAGACACCGCTCTCTCCTGGTTCTCATCCTATCTATCCCAACGCTCCTTCAGCGTTTCCTACAACGGTGCAACCTCCTCTTCCCTCCCCCTCTCTGTTGGGGTCCCCCAGGGCTCTGTCCTTGGACCCCTTCTCTTCTCCATCTACACCTCCTCCCTTGGCAAACTCATACACTCCCACGGCTTCAACTACCACCTCTACGCTGATGATACTCAAATCTACCTATCCACCCCTCACCTCACCCCCACATTCTCCGCCCGCATCACTCACCTCCTAAACGACATCTCTGACTGGATGTCGCTCCATTTCCTCAAGCTCAACCTCTCCAAAACCGAGCTTCTCGTCTTTCCCCCTTCCCGCGACCCCCCCCCCCCATCCTTTCCATCACTACCAACAACACCACCATCAATCCTGCCCAGCAAGCCAAGGTCCTTGGCGTCATTCTGGACTCAAACCTTTCCTTTCAACCTCATGTCAAATCACTTACAAATACATGCAGACTCCACCTCCGGAACATCGCCAAGATACGCTCCTTCCTTACCCCAGACACCACTAAACTACTCGTACACTCCCTGATTATCTCACGCCTTGACTACTACAACTCCCTCCTCACCGACCTACCCCAGTGCAAACTCTCCCCGCTTCAGACCATCCTGAACTCAGCTGCCAGACTCATCCACCTCACCAGCCGCTCCACCTCTGCCTCCCCCCTCTGCCTCTCCCTCCACTGGCTCCCCATTGCCCAACGCATTAAATTCAAACTGCTCACTCTGACCTACAAGGCCATTCACAACACTGCCCCTAACTACCTCACTGACCTTATTCCCAGGTACCACCCTACCCGTACCCTTCGCTCTTCACAGGACCTCCTTCTATCTTGCTCCCTGGTCTCCTCCTCCCACGCACGACTGCAAGACTTCTCCAGGTCCTCCCCCATCCTCTGGAACTCACGACCCCAATCCATCAGACTGTCACCTTCCCTCAACTTCAGGCGCTCCCTGAAAACCCACCTCTTCAGGGAAGCCTACCCCACCCTCACCTAACAGCCGCTGCCCTTCCCTCCTCCTACCACTCCATCCCCCACAGCCATTTCCTCCTGTACCTCTACCCCCTCCCTCCTAGATTGTAAGCTCGAAAGAGTAGGGCCCTCTTACCCCTTGTGTGCTGTTTGATGTTACTGTACTGTTTCATATATTGTCCCCCCCTCTATTGTACAGTGCTGAGCAAACCCTTTGGCGCTATATAAACTCGATAAATAAATAAATCTCTCTACAGTGTAAAAACATTTCAGAAATTTTATTCCAACAAATTCCCAATTAAAACTGCACTCACATTAAGCAAATATAAAGCCTTTTAATTTAAAAATCGGTCCCAGCCTGCAGCGCTTAGTACACGGCTTCCAACACACACAGTGACGTCTCACCTGCCTGCAACAGATGACGCGATTGCAGTCATGTGGATCAGACACGTGATAATGGCGTACGTGATGACTTCACTGCTGGATCACCTTCTAACGCGTTTCGTCACACGACTTCGCCCGAGGGTGTGATTAGCAGTGGATTAAGCTAGCTCTTATAGAGCCACACAGTCTCCCACTGGTTGGCATAGATTTACATAGCAACACCTTCTGACAATTGAACACAGGATGACCCAAACTACACTGATTGCCTTATTTAGACACCTTATCAGAGGAGAATATGAAACTACTCATTAGTGTATAGTAGCAGCTCCAATATAATCAACTATTCTAAATACTATATTCATGATGTGCGATGATATAGGCTTTAGGATACATTGATTCTATATCAATTTTTTTCTTTGGTCTATATTTTTCTAAAATGTAGGACTTTATTGTTGTTTAGGATAGTCCTACACTTAAAAAAAAATCCTCTAGTCAGAGGCATGACTAGAACATTTAGGGCCCCGGTGCAAGAAACTTTGAAGGGCCTCCCTGAACTCTGACCAAGGCTCTTGCCACCGATACCGGGGCCCTTTACTTCCATCGAATGGGCCCTTTATTACACATACCTTCCAAATGTCAAACTTGCGAATGAAGGATACTTGAGGGAGGCAGATTTTTTGCAGGTAACAAATGTGCATTATTTATGTCCAAAGGAGCCTGGAAAGCATTGCACCAACAAACAGTAGATGGCTGATGCCATGCAGGTCTGCAGACCTGTCAGAATATCTGCTTGTCGTACGGGATGCACGGGGTGTACGGGATGTACTGGATGTACGGGGTGTACGGCATGTACTGGATGTACGGGGTGTACGGGATGCACGGCATGTACTGGATGTACGGGGTGTACGAGATGTACTGGATGTACGGGGTGTACTGCATGTAAGGCAAAGCAGATATTCTGGCAGGAAGTTTCAATGAACTGCCAGGGCGTTCCATAGTGTCACGGTAGTTCATTGAAAACTACAAACCAACAGCCGCTAAGGCTGCCAGGACTTGCAGTTCATTAATTCATGGAAGTCTGTGAATGAATGAATGACCCGGCCGTAAGTGTGGAGCCCCACACAGCCGCGCTGTTTTCAAATTTGGCAGATAATAATTGGGGGGGGGGGGGGCACGGCTGCGGCTACGGGAACATGTTACATGATTTTGATTTTTTATCTCTTGCATATCGGCACCCCAGCTGTAGTTGTCAGATCTCGGCTCGGTGGGGGAAAGCAATCCCTTCCTTTAATTACTTGCTGCTCTGGGCAATTTTTTTAATTTTTCACATATGTGTAAATATCAGTATTTTTTGCTAGAAAACTCTCATTCATTATATACTTTCTGAAAGCAGAGGCCCTGGAGAATAAAGTGGTGGCTGTGGCAATTTTTTTTATGTCGCATGATATTTGTGCAGCTTTTCATTTAACACAAATTTTCAGGAAAAAATATACACTAAAATGAATATTATTTGTTTTTTATGGGTTTGATGGTCAGCCGGGAGTTCACCAGCCATTTTATTTATGGTCATTTTGGAATCTCCTTTCATAGAGATCTATTGGATTTTGTATATTCACCCACATTTCATTTTTTATACATCCCCTATTGGTGCGGCTTCACTGACTCGAACGGGTGAGTTTGACTGGAGGTGCCACCTGTCAGCTCCACAAGCCGAGTTAAGTTTGCTGCGGCTGTGATGCAAAGTCTCGCAGCGACCACATTTCTACAATCTCCCTATGGCTGTATGATAGATTTTAGATGGCCATGAAAACCACGGCTTAATTGCCCGTTTTTGCCACAGCCCCCTTTCGTGGCTGCCTATGTGAAAGAGGCCTTGGGCTGAAGATACTACTTACCTGGCAGTAAGCAGATAAGGAATATGACTTCTCTGGCTGTTCTTGGCCCTTCAGAATACACTGGATTAAGAGGCTGAACAAGACAGCCAGGCAGCTAACCTTTTTACAATACCCCCCTCCCCCCCTTAGTTCTCAGACTATGCAAGAAGGAGTAGGAGGATTACACCAATGGTCAAAAAGTCCAAAGTGGTATTTTAATAAAGAATAAATTCCATGAAAGCCGGTGTGTATCGGGGTGGGGGGGGGGTCTGGATACCCCCTTTTTATGAGGACTACAGCACAAGCAAAAAGTGCATATAAAAGTTCACATACGCCCTCCTAACCCTCTTGTATTGAACTGTATTGTTGCTGTATTGTCTCCTTTATATTGTAAAGTGCTGAGCAAACTGTTGGCTATATAAATCCTGTATAATAGCAATATACACTCACCGGACACTTTATTAGGTATACCTACTCAATTGCTTTGTAACACAAATTGCTGATCAGCCAATCACATGGCAGCAAGTCAATGCATTTAGGCATCTAGACGTGGTGAAGATGACTTGCTGAAGTTCAAACTGAGCATCAGAATGGGGAATAAAGGGGATTTAGGTGACTTTGAATGTGGCATGGTTGTTGGTAGCAGGCGGGCTGGTCTGAGTATTTCAAAAACTGCTGATCTGTATGGAGTGCATGGGTTGTTACCGACATGTGGGGAAAATTTCATGTCATGAGCACCTTTAGAAATATATTTACAGAGAAAAATGGTGACGTGTTCAGTACTTATTTTACCCGCTATAGCTGTTTGTTTGTCTGTGTCCATGTGCAGAGTGAATGTAATGGGAGGGATTTCATAATTGTCAATCAACTGGAAAATTCCTCCTGCGCTTAAAGGAAGTGATATGTAAATAATAAAGCAGCCAACACTCTAAACTGATACCTTAACAGTCAGTGTAATCAAATAATAAAATAGTGCAGCGCTAAAAAAAACATAAATAATATTCAAATCAATAAATCATGCAATTGTCACACACAAAACAATAATTAGTGATAAGATCAATATAGATGTATATGGTGTACATACTAACTAAAGTGCTCACAAAGTGCATCCTGAGGTCATCTACACGGCCTCTATAAGGTGTCATCAATACCACACAAATGATTGGGAAACAATAAACCCCCCAACACCTCCTACTTAAGTAGGTATATCATGAAACTCCTAAGAATGGGGAAATAACACACAAAGGGACTTGTGCAAAATATATAAATACCATACAGTGACCAAACTAATTATTAAATACAAAATGCAATCATAAATAAAAACTGTAAAAAAGGTATATAAATAAATATATATGTAACAGATAAAGTCTCTAATAGTCCATAAATCTTCCAAATCAATTGTGCTTCAAAAAAACTTCCATGCAGAGTGAAAAGTTTGTGAAAATTGTGATGGTGTCTACACACATATCCTCAGTGGCTAAATTGCCCCCTCACCTCCTTTTAGTGAGCCACTGGGCCACCTCGCTTTCAGGATCACTCCAGGATCCTTCTCTGGCAATAGCTGGTATCAGAAGTAATCCACCTGTGGCCCCCTCTCTGGTAGGTAACACGGTTCTCCAGGCCCCCCACGACATGTACATCTGCTATATAACATACTCTCCCATACCCCCCATGGTGAGAGACAAAAGATCCTCCACAGTGTAGTAATTACAGTAATAAAGCCTTTATTTCCCCCCCTTCCAGTCCGGACACTTTCACCCCCTTCCTGTCCAGGGCAATTTTCAGCTTTCAGTGCTATCACACTTTGAATGACAATTGCGCGGTCATGCAACACTGTACCCATATGAATTTTGTACCATTTTTTTGAGACAGATAAAGCTTTATTTTGGTGGTATTTATTCACCGCTGGGATTTTTATTTTTTTTTGCTATGTAAATGAAAATGTCCAAAAAAATTTTTAAAAAGTGTTTTTCTTATAAAATTTTGCAAATAAATAATCTTTCATCATAAATCTTGACAAAAATTTATTCCGTTATATTTTTAGTAAAATAAAAATAAGCCAAATTAGTTTAAAACCAAAAATGAAAATTTTTAAACTTTTTTTTACATTTTTATTTTTTTATATTATTATTTGTTTTTTTTTTTTTTGTTTTTTTTTACATACTGTCACCCTAGCAGTACAGTGTCACCATGGTGACACTGTACTACTTGTGGGGGTGATGAAGATTTTTTTTTTTTACAGTGATTGCTTTTAAACCCACATAGGATGTAAAAGCAATCATTTCTCTTTCTCTCTGTCTGCATTCTTGCAGCCATTGAGAAGTACTGAGTGAGCTGTGATTGGTCACACCTTGTCACATGGTACAAGGCTGTTGTGAATAGCCTTGTACCATGTGACCTCTGTGATCATTCACAGATTTCACACGTAGTAAGCAATGATGTCACAAGTGACATCTTGCTTACTACTTTGCATGTGATCACTGATTGGCCTATCAGTGATCACATGATCGGGACCTCGTACAGAGGTCCCGTCCGATGATCGGTGTTTCACTGTGTCCTGAGGACACAGCGGGCACCGGATCGTGGTGCTGAACGCTCCCAAGGAGTGCGCACAGCTAGAAAAGGCGGGTGCCGTTTATGAACGGCAACCCACTCCTGGAGTACCACCGCCCTGCCGTTTATAAACAGCAGGCGGACGGCAAGAGGTTAAATAACAAATGCCCACTCACTTGTATAACATCACAAAATCGCATATAAACCTCATGCTTGGGTGTACTGCATGGCTTAGGGAAATTGGGTGTCCTAAGATGGCGTCCACGCCGGATGTGCGTCACCACGTGCCGGAAGCTGCGTCACTGCGTACCAACGCGTTGCGTCACTGAAATCACTCAGGGTAAGTCATGTGATTTCAATGACGCACTGAGGATATGTGTGTACACACGATCACAATTTTCACAAAGTTTTCACTCTGCATGGAAGTTTTTTTGAAGTTTTTTGAGTATCTCACCAAAAATGACATTTATGTTGCAGAGGATGCCCAATATCCGACTTGTATCTTAGTGCAGACTTCTGGGAAATCAGCCAACCAATCACACAAGCAGGAAATGACATTTGTGGGGGGCGCTCTGTACACCATCTGTGTGTAGAACACCTCCAGGCTGCCATGTTGTATATTACAGAAGATCACAGCGCTGATGACTGAACAGGAAAGGTCATTTCTAATAACATTCAATTACAATATGACTTGTGTCACAATTCTATACACTACAAGAGATTTTTATTTGCCAATTTTTTTCCCCACGAACTACAGAACACGCAGATTAAAAAAAAAAAATCTGTATTTATTGAGTTACAAAGAGAACAAGAAAAAGGTTCAATATAGAGAGCACTTCGTGTAATCCAGAATACAAGCACATATGTTACATACAGGCAGTAAATAAGGGGGGGGATTATATACAGGCAATAAATAAGGGGGGTGGTAAATACAGGTAGAAGAGAAGAGGGCGTTATATACAGGCAGTAAAGAAGGGAGTGTTACATACAGGCAGAAGAGAAGGGGGGATTATATACAGGCAGTAAATAAGGGGGGTGGTAAATACAGGCAGAAGAGAAGAGGGAGTTATATACAGGCAGTAAAGAGGGGGGGTTATATACAGGCAGTAGAAAAGGGGAAGTTGTATATACAGGCAGTGGGAGGAGGGTGGAGGTATATACAGCCAGTAGAGAATGGGGGGGTATTTACAAGCAGTGGGGAAAGGGAGGTATAGTTGGCAGTAAAGAAGGGGGGGGGTTATATAGAGGCTCAGTATATACTATGAATGCAGAGTGAGGGATAAGTGGTCAGTTTTTTTAAGGGGGGGAGGTAATATTGCGGTATATATGAGCGGTGGCAATGTATAAAGGAAGTGTGAGGTGTATATACAGGATCAGCGCTCAGTATACAGTGGGGGAGGGGTGTGGTGTACATACAAAAGAGGGGGGAGGGGTGTGGTGTATATACAGAGGAGGGGGGAGGGGTGTGGTGTATATACAGGGAGGGGGAGGAGGACTCACCGGGAAGTATATGAAGGGATTGGCCGGCCGGGGGTTGCTATGAAGGCAGAAACATCTGTAACTGTCCACCAATCAGCTTCATTCTTCCGTGCTCAAAGCTTAACTACATCAGGTGAATAGAGAAGCTGATTGGTCGCCATGCACAGCCTCTCCTGTGTTGATAAATTCACCGCACTGTGATTGGCTGAGTGGAATAGGAGCTCAGTACATGTCCCTCCCCCAGCTTTAGTTCAGGTTCTCATCTATTCTGTGCTGGGGGGAGGGGCATAGGAGGTAATAGATCCCAATGTCTGTATAAAGAGGACCTGTCACCCGGAATCATATCACAGATCTATTTTCTGGATTCATATTTTTGTATGTGACACATGTATGGGACGTTATCAATGTTTGTAAATGTTGTCAGGGTGGAGTGACTGAGAACCATTTCAGTTTTGGGTTTTATATATTTTATCATCATCCCGACAATCCTGGTGTTAGAGGCACCGTATTGGTTTCTGGGGGGAATGGGCGGAGCTTGTATGTCCATATATGGTCATGTGACTAGTGTGGATTTGAAAGGATTTTTTTTAAAGTGGGCGGGGCTTGTACGCCCACATATGGTCATGATAGAGGAAGTGATGTCACAGTGAGCAGATTCTATAAATAGAAGTCAGCACAGCAGTCAGCCATTTCATTTGAGCGGTGCACAGAAGAGGACGTGGTTTCAGATTTCTCTGAGATTGGAGTTTCAATCTTTGGACTGAAGAGGACGTCATCATGAACGCCTGGAAAGCCTGGAAGAGATTTTATCGTTTTACCAACAAGTTGGATGAAATCATGGCAGCGTGCGAGGAGGCCAGAGAGAATATCTGTCTGAGGATTCGTAGAGTCGGCCAATGGTTTCTCCATTGTTTTCAGGGATTCGCAGAATTTGGAAAAACGGCTTGGAAATGCAGTAAGTGTTTATATGGATGTTGTACGGCGTAAGAGGAGGAGATTATAGGAGGAGGGAGGAGCTTAGTGTTCGCTCCCAATGTTAGTTCTATTCAGACAGAAGAATCCTCTAATAATAGATCCCACACAGGACTTTAGTAATAATAAGAATCCTCCGAGACTAAAAACAATCATCTTGTGATAGGATTATCTTTAGTATTAGTAAGAATCCTCCATGCCAGGACCGAGGATTGCCATCCTGTGCGGGTCGCAGGATTGGTGCAAACCAGAGGGACAGACAGGAGGGAAGAAGGAAGAATCACTACTGGAGGCAGGATCCCCCAGGAGGAAAACAAAGCCAGGACTTAGCATTTATATTGTTAGTCACTTGCCTACCGGGCATTTTTACCCCCTTCCTGCCAAGGACAGTTCTCACCTTTCAGTGCTGATGCACTTTGAATGCATATGGCGCTGCACTTTGAATGAAGATCTAATTTCTTGAGGCCCAAAAACACCAGAACAGTATAAATACCCCCAAAATGACCGCTTTTCAGAAAGAAGACAGTCTGAGGTATTTAGTAAGAGGCATGGCGAGTTTTCTGAAGTTTTTTATAATAATTCACCAGTGCAGTACAGTGTCATCATATGACTGGCTAGGTGGTGATCAGGGACACTGACTGGTGACAGTTTTTTTTTTTAGAATACTTTAAAAAATTTTAATTAACAAATGGCGGCCCAATTCTTGGAGGGTGTCATATGACGTCCTCCCAGGATAATAGGGATCCCGCTCGGCCATCATTGTACAATAGGGATCCCGCTCGGCCATCACTGTACAATAGGGATCCCGCTCGGCCACCACTGTACAATAGGGATCCCGCTCGGCCATCACTGTACAATAGGGATCCCGCTCGGCCATCACTGTACAATAGGGATCCCGCTCGGCCGTCATTGTACAATAGGGATCTCACTCGGCCATAATTGTACAATAGGGATTCCGCTCGGCTGTCACTGTACAATAAGGTTTCTGCACGGCCGTCATTCTACAATAGGGATCAAGCTCGGTCTTCATTGTACAATAGGGATTCCACTCGGCCGTCACTGTACAATAGGGATCCCGCACGGCCGTCATTGTACAACAGGGTTCCCGCACGGCCCTCATTGTACAACAGGGATTACGCTCGGACATCATTGTACAATAGGGATCCCGCTCTTCTGACATTGTACAATAGGGAACAAGCTCGGCCATCATTGTACAATAGGGATCCCACTCGGCCGTCACTGTACAATAGGGATCCCGCACGGCCGTCATTGTACAACAGGGTTCCCGCACGGCCCTCATTGTACAACAGGGATCCCACTCGGACGTAATTGTACAATAGGGATCCCGCTCTTCCGACATTGTACAATAGGGTTCCCGCACATACGTCACTGTACAATAGGGATCCCGTACGGCCGTCATTGTACAATAGGGATCCCGCTCGGCCGTCATTGTACAATAGAGATCCCGCTCAGCCGTCATTGTACAATAGGGATCCCGCTTGGCCGTCATTGTACAACAGGGTTTCTGCTCGGCCGTCATTGTACAATAGGGATTCCGCTCTTCCGACATTGTACAATAGGGATCCCGCTCAGCCATCCTTGTACAAAAGGGATCCTGCTCGGCCGTCATTGTACAATAGGGATCCTGCTCGGCCGTCATTGTAAAATAGGGTTACCGCTCGGACGTCATTGTACAATAGGGATCCCGCTCTTCCGACATTGTACAATAGGGTTCCCGCACGTACCTCACTGTACAATAGGGATCCCGTATGGCCGTCATTGTATAATAGGGTTCCCGCTTAGCTGTCATTGTACAATAGGGATCCCGCTGGGCCGTCATTGTACAATAGGGATCCCGCTCGGCCGTCATTGTACAATAGGGATCCCGCCCGGCCGTCATTGTACAATAGGGATCCCGCTCGGCCGTCATTGTACAATAGAGTTCCCGCACGTACGTCACTGTACAATAGGGATGCCGTTCGGCCGTCACTGTACAATAGGGATCAAGCTCGGCTGTCATTGTACAACAGGGTTCCTGCACGGCCGTCATTGTACAATAGAGATTCCGCTCGGCTGTCATTCTACAATAGGGATCCCGCTCGGCCGTCACTGTACAATAGGGTTCCTGCACGTACGTTACAGTAGAATAGGGATCCCGTACGGCCGTCATTTGTATAATAGGGTTCCTGCTTAGCTGTCAATATACAATAGGGATCCCGCTCGGCTGTTATTGTACAATAGGGATGCCGCTCGGCCGTCATTGTACAGTAGGGATCCCGCTTGGCCGTCATTGTACAACAGGGATCCTGCACGGCCCTCATTGTACAACAGGTATCCCGCTCGGACGTCATTGTACAATAGGGATCCCGCTCTTCCGAAATTGTACAATAGGGTTCCCGCACGTACGTCACTGTACAATAGGGATCCCGAACGGCCGTCATTGTATAATAGGGTTCCCGCTTAGCTGTCTTTATACAATAGGGATCCCGCTTGGCCGTCATTGTACAATAGGGATCCCGCTTGGCCGTCATTGTACAACAGGGTTCCTGCACGGCCGTCATTGTACAACAGGGTTCCTGCACGGCCGTCATTGTACAATAGGGATCCCGCTTGGCCGTCATTGTACAACAGGGTTCCTGCACGGCCGTCATTGTACAACAGGGTTCCTGCACGGCCGTCATTGTACAATAGGGATCACGCTCTTCCGACATTGTACAATAGGGATCCCGCTCGTCCATCCTTGTACAATAGGGATCCTGCTCGGCCGTCATTGTACAATAGGGATCCTGCTTGGCCGTCATTGTACAATAGGGATCTCACTCGGCCGTCATTGTACAATAGGGATTCTGCTCGGCTGTCACTGTACAATAGGGTTCCCGCACGGCCATCATTCTACAATAGGGATCAAGCTCGGCCGTCATTGTACAATAGGGATCCCGCTCGGACGTCATTTTACAATAGGGATCCCGCTCGGACGTCATTTTACAATAGGGATCCCGCTCTTACGACATTGTACAATAGGGTTCCCGCACGTACGTCACTGTACAATAGGGATCAGGCTCGGCCGTCATTGTACAATAGGTGTAATGGAACCGACCCCAGGCTGCGCTTGGGTACTTCCGTTAGACTACCGATTCCCTATCCGAACACCGACAACAGACAACACAGCAATGGCCATCATTGTACAGTAGGGATCCCGCACGACCGTCACTGTACAATAGGGTTCCCGCACGGCCGTCACTGTACAATAGGGTTCCTGAACGACCGTCACTGTACAATAGGGTTCCCGCACGGCCGTCATTCTACAATGGGGTTCCCGCTCAGCCGTCATTCTACAAGGTTCCCGCTCGGCTGTCATTCTACAATAGGGTTCCCGCACGGCTGTCATTGTACAATAGGTGTAACGGAACAAATCCCAGGCTTTGCTTGGGTACTTTGCTTGACTACCACTACCCTGTCTGAACACCACAGCAATGGCTGTCATTGTACAATAGGGTTCCCGCTCAGCAGTTATTGTACAATAGGGGTCCCACTTTGCCGTCATTGTACAATAGGGATCTCGCACGGCCGTCATTGTACAATAGGGATCCCGCACGGCCGTCATTGTACAATAGGGTTCCCGCATGGCCGGAATTGTACAATAGGGTTCCCGCTCTGCCGTCATTGTACAATAGGGATCCCGCTCGGCAGTTATTGTACAATAGGGATCCTACTTTGCCGTCATTGCACAATAGGGATCTAGCTCGGCCGTCATTGCACAATAGGGATCCCGCACGGCCGTCATTGTACAATAGGGTTCCCGCACGGACGTCATTGTACATTAGGGATCCTGCTCGGCCCTCATTGTACAACAGGGATCCCGCTCGGACGTCATTGTACAATAGGGATCCCGCTCTTCCGACATTGTACAATAGGGTTCCCGCACGTACGTCATTGTATAATAGGGATCCCGTACGGCCGTCATTGTATAATAGGGTTCCCGCTTAGCTGTCTTTATACAATAGGGATCCCGCTTGGCCGTCATTGTACAATAGGGATCCCGCTCGGCCGTCATTGTACAACAGGGTTCCTGCACGGCCGTCATTGTACAACAGGGTTCCTGCACGGCCGTCATTGTACAATAGGGATCCCGCTCGGCCGTCATTGTACAATAGGGATCCCGCTTGGCCGTCATTGTACAACAGGGTTCCTGCACGGCCGTCATTGTACAACAGGGATCCCGCTCGGACGTCATTGTGCAATAGGGATTCCGCTCTTCCGACATTGTACAATAGGGATCCCGTACGACCGTCATTGTATAATAGGGTTCCCGCTTAGCTGTCTTTATACAATAGGGATCCCGCTCGGCCGTCATTGTACAATAGGGATCCCGCTCGGCCGTCATTGTACAATAGGGATCCCGCTTGGCCGTCATTGTACAACAGGGTTCCTTCACGGCCGTCATTGTACAATAGGGATCCCGCTCTTCCGACATTGTACAATAGGGATCCCGCTCGGCCATCCTTGTACAATAGGGATCTCACTCGGCCATCCTTGTACAATAGGGATCCTGCTCGGCCGTCATTGTACAATAGGGATCCTGCTTGGCCGTCATTGTACAATAGGGTTCCCGCACGGCCATCATTCTACAATAGGGATCAAGCTCGGCCGTCATTTTACAATAGGGATCCCGCTCTTCCGACATTGTACAATAGGGTTCCCGCACGTACGTCACTGTACAATAGGGATCCCGTACGGCCGTCATTGTATAATAGGGTTCCCGCTTAGCTGTCATTGTACAATAGGGATCCCGCTCGGCCGTCATTGTACAATAGGGATCAGGCTCGGCCGTCATTGTACAATAGAGTTCCCGCACGTACGTCACTGTACAATAGGGATCAGGCTCGGCCGTCATTGTACAATAGGGATCCCGCACGACCGTCACTGTACAATAGGGTTCCCGCTCGGCCGTCGCTGTACAATAGGGTTCCCGCTCGGCCGTCGCTGTACAATAGGGTTCCCGCACGGCCGTCGCTGTACAATAGGGTTTCTCGCACGGCCGTCACTGTACAATAGGGTTCCCGCACGGCCGTCATTCTACAATGGGGTTCCCGCTCAGCCGTCATTCTACAAGGTTCCCGCTCGGCTGTCATTCTACAATAGGGTTCCCGCACGGCTGTCATTGTACAATAGGTGTAACGGAACAAACCCCAGGCTTTGCTTGGGTACTTTGCTTGACTACCACTACCCTGTCTGAACACCACAGCAATGGCTGTCATTGAACAATAGGGATCCCGCTCAGCAGTTATTGTACAATAGGGATCCCACTTTGCCGTCATTGTACAATAGGGATCTCGCTCGGCCGTCATTGCACAATAGGGATCCCGCACGGCCGTCATTGTACAATAGGGTTCCCGCACGGACGTCATTGTACAATAGGGATCCCGCTCGGCCGTCACTGTACAACAGGGTTCCCGCATGGCCGTCATTGTACAATAGGGTTCCCACATGGCTGTCATTGTACAATAGGGTTCCCGCACGGCCGTCATTGTACAATAGGGATCCCGCACGGCCGTCATTGTACAATAGGGTTCCCGTACAGCTGTCATTGTACAATAGGGTTCCCGCTAAGCCGTCATTGTACAATAGGGATCCCGCTCGGCCGTTGTTGTACAATAGGGTTCCCACATGGCTGTCATTGTACAATAGGGTTCCCGCTCGGCCGTCATTGTACAATAGGGATCCCGCTCGGCCGTCAATGTACAATAGGGATCCCGCTTGGACGTCATTCTACAAAAGGGATCCCGCTGTGCCGTCATTATACAATAGGAATCCTGAACGGCCGTCATTGTACAATAGGGTTCCCGTACAGCTGTCATTGTACAATAGGGTTCCCGCTAAGCCGTCATTGTACAATAGGGATCCCGCTCGGCCGTTGTTGTACAATAGGGATCCCGCTTTGCCGTCATTGTACAATAAGGATTCCGCTCGGCCGTCATTGTACAATAGGGATCCCGCTCGGCCGTTATTGTACAATAGGGATCCCGCTCGGCCGTCATTGTACAATAGGGTTCCCGCTCGGCCGTCATTGTACAATAGGGTTCCCGCTCGGCCATCACTGTACAATAGGGATCCCGCTCGGCCGTCATTGTACAGTAGGGTTCCCGCTCGGCCATCACTGTACAGTAGGGATCCCGCTCGGCCGTCATTGTACAATAGGGTTCCCGCTCGGCCATCACTGTACAATAGGGATCCCGCTCGGCCATCACTGTACAATAGGGTTCCTGCACGGCCGTCATTGTACAATAGGGATCCCGCTCGGCCATCCTTGTACAATAGGGATCTCACTCGGCCATCCTTGTACAATAGGGATCCTGCTCGGCCGTCATTGTACAATAGGGATCCTGCTTGGCCGTCATTGTACAATAGGGTTTCCGCACGGCCATCATTCTACAATAGGGATCAAGCTCGGCCGTCATTTTACAATAGGGATCCCGCTCTTCCGACATTGTACAATAGGGTTCCCGCACGTACGTCACTGTACAATAGGGATCCCGTACGGCCGTCATTGTATAATAGGGTTCCCGCTTAGCTGTCATTGTACAATAGGGATCCCGCTCGGCCGTCATTGTACAATAGGGATCAGGCTCGGCCGTCATTGTACAATAGAGTTCCCGCACGTACGTCACTGTACAATAGGGATCAGGCTCGGCCGTCATTGTACAATAGGGATCCCGCACGACCGTCACTGTACAATAGGTTTCGCGCACGGCCGTCACTGTACAATAGGGTTCCCGCACGGCCGTCACTGTACAATAGGGATCCCGCACGGCCGTCACTGTACAATAGGGATCCCGCACGACCGTCACTGTACAATAGGGTTTCTCGCACGGCCGTCACTGTACAATAGGGTTCCCGCACGGCCGTCATTCTACAATAGGGTTCCCGCACGGCCGTCATTGTACAATAGGTGTAACGGAACAAATCCCAGGCTTTGCTTGGGTACTTTGCTTGACTACCACTACCCTGTCTGAACACCACAGCAATGGCTGTCATTGAACAATAGGGATCCCTCTCAGCAGTTATTGTACAATAGGGATCCCACTTTGCCGTCATTGTACAATAGGGATCTCGTTCGGCCGTCATTGCACAATAGGGATCCCGCACGGCCGTCATTGTACAATAGGGTTCCCGCACGGACGTCATTGTACAATAGGGATCCCGCTCGGCCGTCACTGTACAACAGGGTTCCCACATGGCTGTCATTGTACAATAGGGTTCCCGCACGGCCGTCATTGTACAATAGGGATCCCGCTCGGCCGTCAATGTACAATAGGGATCCCGCTTGGACGTCATTCTACAAAAGGGATCCCGCTGTGCCGTCATTATACAATAGGAATCCTGAACGGCCGTCATTGTACAATAGGGTTCCCGCACGGCCATCATTGTACAATAGGGTTCCCGTACAGCTGTCATTGTAAAATAGGGTTCCCGCTTGGCTGTCATTGTACAATAGGGATCCCGCTAAGCCGTCATTGTACAATAGGGATCCCGCTCGGCCGTTGTTGTACAATAGGGATCCCGCTTTGCCGTCATTGTACAGTAGGGATTACGCTCGGCCGTCATTGTACAACAGGGTTCCCGCTTGGCCGTCATTGTACAATAGGTGTAATGGAACCGACCCCAGGCTGCGCTGGGGTACTTCCGTTAGACTACCGCTTCCCTATCCGAATACCGACAACAGACACCACAGCAATGGCCATCATTGTACAATAGAGATCCCGCTCGGCCCTCACTGTACAATAGGGTTCCTGCACGGCCGTCACTGTATAATAGGGTTCCTGCACGGCGGTCATTCTACAATAGGGTTCCCGCTCGGCCGTCATTCTACAATAGGGTTCCCGCACGGCCGTCATTTTACAATAGGGTTCCCGCATGGCTGTCATTCTACAATAGGGTTCCCGCACGGCCCTCATTCTACAATAGGGTTCCCGCTCGGCCGTCATTCTACAACAGGGTTCCCGCTCGGCCGTTATTTTACAACAGGGTTCCCGCACAGCCGTCATTCTACAATAGGGTTCCCGCACGGCCGTCATTCTACAATAGGGTTCCCGCTCCGCCATCATTGTACAATAGGGATCCCACTTTGCCGTCATTGTACAATAGGGATCCTGCTCGGCCATCATTGTACAATAGGGTTCCCGCACAGCCCTCATTCTACAATAGGGTTCCAGCTTGACTGTCATTGTACAATAGGTGTAACGGAACCGATCCAATGCTTTCTTGGGTACTTTACGTTGCTTGACTACCACTACCCTGTCTGAACACCACAGCAATGGTTGTCATTTTACAATAGGGTTCCCACACGGCCGTAATTGTACAATAGGGATCCCACTTTGCCGCCATTGTACAATAGGGATCCCGTATGGCCGTCATTGTACAATAGGGTTCCCGCTCGGCTGTCATTGTACAATAGGGATCCCGCTTTACCGTCATTGTACAACAGGGTTCCCGCACGGCCGTCATTGTACAACAGGGTTCCCTCTCAACCACCATTGTAAAACAGGGTTCCCGCTCGGCCATCATTGTACAACAGGGTTCCCGCTCGGCTATCATTGTACAACAGGGTTCCCGCTCGGCCATCATTGTACAACAGGGTTACCGCTCGGCCGTCATTCTACAACAGGGTTCCCGCTCGGCCGTCATTCTACAACAGGGTTCCCGCTCGGCCGTCATTCTACAATAGGGTTCTCGCTCGGCCATCATTCTACAATAGGGTTCTCACAGGGCCGTCATTCTACAATAGGGTTCCCGCTCGGCCGTCATTCTACAATAGGGTTCCCGCACGGCCGTCATTCTACAATAGGGTTCCCGCTCGGCCGTCATTCTACAATAGGGTTCCCGCTCGGCCGTCATTCTACAAAAGGGTTCCTGCACGACCGTCATTCTACAATAGGGTTCTCGCACGGCCGCCACTGTACAATCCTGATCCCGCTTGGCCGTCATTGTACAATAGTCTTCACGCTCGGCCGTCATTGTACAATAGTCTTCCCGCACAGCCGTCCTTGTACAATAGGGTTGCCGCTTGGCTGTCATTGTATAATATGGTTCCCGCATGGCCGTCTTTGTACAATAGGGTTCCCGCTCGGCTGTTATTTTACAATAGGGTTCCCCTTCGGCTGTCATTATACAATAGGGTTCCCACACGGCTGTCAGTGTACAATAGGCCGGGCGGGAAGGAATTAGGAATACCCCAATTTAAAAACAATTGTAGGACTTATGCATATATATGTGTGAAAGAGACCACAATAACAGCGCTCTTAAATTGCAACTAAAATAAATAAATAAATGAATGAAATAAATGTGTACGGGATGTACTGGATGAAAGGGGTGTACAGGATGTAAGGGATGTACTGGATGTAAGGGGTGTACAGGATGTAAGGGATGTACTGGATGTAAGGGATGTACTGGATGTAAGGGATGTACGGGATGTACTGGATGTAAGGGGTGTACAGGATGTAAGGGGTGTACAGGATGTAAGGGGTGTACAGGATGTAAGGGATGTACTGGATGTAAGGGGTGTATAGGATGTAAGGGGTGTACAGGATGTACTGGATGTACAGGATGTAAGGGGTGTACAGGATGTAAGGGATGTACTGGATGTAAGGGGTGTACTGGATGTAAGGGGTGTACTGGATGTAAGGGATGTACTGGATGTAAGGGGTGTACTGGATGTAAGGGATGTACTGGATGTAAGGGATGTACTGGATGTAAGGGGTGTACAGGATGTAAGGGATGTACTGGATGTACTGGATGTAAGGGGTGTACTGGATGTACTGGATGTAAGGGATGTACTGGATGTAAGGGATGTACTGGATGTAAGGGATGTAAGGGATGTACGGGATGTACTGGATGTACTGGATGTAAGGCCAAGCAGATATTCTAATAGGAAGCTTCACTGATCTACCACGGCGTTCCATAGTGTCACGGTAGTTCATTAAAAACTACAAACCAACAGCCACTAAGGCTGCCAGGACTTGCAGTTCATTCATGGAAGTCTGTGAATGAATGACCCGGCCATGTGGGTGGAGCCCCACACAGCCGAGCTGTTTTCAAATTTTGCAGATATTAGGTGGGGGGGGGGGGGGCTGGCGATTCTGCAGCTCTGGGAACATGTTACATGATTTTGATTTATTATCTCTTGCATATCGGCACCCCAGCTGTAGTTGTCAGATCTCGGCTCGGTGGGGGAAAGCAATCCCTTCCTTTAATTACTTGCTGCTCTGGGCAATTTTTTTAATTTTTCACATATGTGTAAATATCAGTATTTTTTGCTATAAAACTCTCATTCATTATATACTTTCTGAAAGCAGAGGCCCTGGAGAATAAAGTGGTGGCTGTGGCAATTTTTTTATGTCACATGATATTTGTGCAGCTTTTCATTTAACACAAATTTTTAGGAAAAAATATACACTAAAATTAATATTACTTGTTTTGTATGGGTTTGATGGTCAGCCGGATGTTCACCAGCCATTTTATTTATGGTCATTTTGGAATCTCCTTTTATAGAGATACCGTATTTTCCGGCGTATTAGACAACTTTTTACCCCTTGAAAATCTTCTCAAAAGTCGGGGGTCGTCTTATACGCTGGTATACGGCATACTGACACTTTTTAGGCGGGTTGCGCGGTGCCGCCGCGGCCCCCCCCCCCTTCCAACGGAAGGGACACTAAGTACAGGGGTGGGCAGGGGCTGTTTCTTACCTGGCTCTGGTCCCACGACGATCCGGTCCAGGAAGCGCGGCTGCTCCTTCAGTTCGGCCACTGGATGTTCGCGCGGCTGCTCGGCTCCGCCTCCTCAGGAGCAGCAGGTAAGTGTTCAGTGTAGAGGTGCTGCTGCAACTACATATGCTGGCTGTAGCAGCACCATACTAGAACAGGGTCAGCAAGTGTAATTGGTGTCAGTGGGAGGAATAGTGCCCCATCATTGGTGTCACTGATACCAATGATGGAACACTATTCCTCCCACTGACACCAATGTTGGGGCACTATTCCTCCCACTGACACCAACAATGGGGCACTATTCCTCCCCCCACTGACACCAACGATGGGGCACTATTCCCCCCCCCACTGACACCAATCATGGGGCACTATTCCACCCCCCACTGACACCAATGATGGAACACCATTCCTCCCACTGACACCAATGTTGGGAAACTATTCCTCCCACTAACACCAATGATGGGGCACTATTCCCCCCACTAACACCAATGATGGGGCACTATTCCCCCCACTGATACTAATGATGGGGCACTATTTCTGCCACTAATACCAATGATGGGGCACTATTCCTCCCACTGACACCAATGATGGGGCACTATTCCTCCCACTGACACCGATGATGGGGCACTATTCCTCCCACTAACACCAATGATGGGGCACTAGTCCTCCCACTGACACCGATGATGGGGCACTATTCCTCCCACTGGTGTGCATTGGAAGAGGGGTAGTCTTATACGGCGAGTATAGCCCAAACACTACATTTTAGCAGGAAAAGTAGGGGGTCGTCTTATACGCCGGCAAATACTGTATATTGGAATTTGTATATTCACCCACATTTCATTTTTTTATACATCCCCTATTGGTGCGGCTTCACTGACTCGAACGGGTGAGTTTGACTGGAGGTGCCACCTGTCAGCTCCACAAGCCGAGTTAAGTTTGCTGCGGCTGTGATGCAAAGTCTCGCAGCGACCACATTTCTACAATCTCCCTATGGCTGTATGATAGATTTTAGATGGCCATGAAAACCATGGCTTAATGGCCCGTTTTTGCCACAGCCCCCTTTCGTGGCTGCCTATGTGAAAGAGGCCTTGGGCTGAAGATACTACTTACCTGGCAGTAAGCAGATAAGGAATATGACTTCTCTGGCTGTTCTTGGCCCTTCAGAATACACTGGATTAAGAGGCTGAACAAGACAGACAGGCAGCTAACCTTTTTACAATAACCCCCCCCCCCCCCCCATTAGTTCTCAGACTATGCAAGAAGGAGTAGGAGGATTACACCAATGGTCAAAAAGTCCAAAGTGGTATTTTAATAAAGAATAAATTCCATGAAAGCCGGTGTGTATCGGGGTGGGGGGGTCTGGATACCCCCTTTTTATGAAGACTACAGCACAAGCAAAAAGTGCATATAAAAGTTCACATACGCCCTCCTAACCCTCTTGTATTGAGCTGTATTGTTGCTGTATTGTCTCCCTTTATATTGTAAAGTGCTGAGCAAACTGTTGGCTATATAAATCCTGTATAATAACAATATACACTCACCGGACACTTTATTAGGTATACCTACTCAATTGCTTGGTAACACAAATTGCTTATCAGCCAATCACATGGCAGCAAGTCAATGCATTTAGGCATCTAGACGTGGTGAAGACGACTTGCTGAAGTTCAAACTGAGCATCAGAATGGGGAATAAAGGGGATTTAGGTGACTTTGAATGTGGCATGGGTGTTGGTAGCAGGCGGGCTGGTCTGAGTATTTCAAAAACTGCTGATCTGTATGGAGTGCATGGGTTGTTACCGAAATGTGGGGAAAATTTCATGTCATGAGCACCTTTAGAAATATATTTACAGAGAAAAATGGTGACGTGTTCAATACTTATTTTACCCGCTATAGCTGTTTGTTTGTCTGTGTCCATGTGCAGAGTGAATGTAATGGGAGGGATTTCATAATTGTCAATCAACTGGAAAATTCTTCCTGCATTTAAAGGAAGTGATATGTAAATAATAAAGCAGCCAACACTCTAAACTGATACCTTAACAGTCAGTGTAATCAAATAATAAAATAGTGCAGCGCTAAAAAACACCATAAATAATATTCAAATCAATAAATCATGCGATTGTCACACACAAAACAATAATTAGTGATAAGATCAATATAGATGTATATGGTGTACATACTAACTAAAGTGCTCACAAAGTGCATCCTGAGGTCATCTACACGGCCTCTATAAGGTGTCATCAATACCACACAAATGATTGGGAAACAATAAACCCCCCAACACCTCCTACTTAAGTAGGTATATCATGAAACTCCTAAGAATGGGGAAATAACACACAAAGTGACTTGTGCAAAATATATAAATACCATACAGTGACCAAACTAATTATTAAATACAAAATGCAATCATAAATAAAAACTGTAAAAAAGGTATATAAATAAATATATATGTAACAGATAAAGTCTCTAATAGTCCATAAATCTTCAAAATCAATTGTGCTTCAAAAAAACTTCCATGCAGAGTGAAAAGTTTGTGAAAATTGTGATGGTGTCTACACACATATCCTCAGTGGCTAAATTGCCCCCTCACCTCCTTTTAGCGAGCCACTGGGCCACCTCGCTTTCAGGATCACTCCAGGATCCTTCTCTGGCAATAGCTGGTATCAGAAGTAATCCACCTGTGGCCCCCTCTCTGGTAGGTAACACGGTTCTCCAGGCCCCCCAGGACATGTACATCTGCTATATAACATACTCTCCCATACCCCCCATGGTGAGAGACAAAAGATCCTCCACAGTGTAGTAATTACAGTAATAAAGCCTTTATTTCCCCCCCTTCCAGTCCGGACACTTTCACCCCCTTCCTGTCCAGGGCAAGTTTCAGCTTTCAGCACTATCACACTTTGAATGACAATTGCGCGGTCATGCAACACTGTACCCATATGAATTTTGTACAATTTTTTTGAGACAGATAAAGCTTTATTTTGGTGGTATTTATTCACCGCTGGGATTTTTATTTTTTTTTGCTATGTAAATGAAAATGTCCAAAAAAATTTTTAAAAAGTGTTTTTCTTATAAAATTTTGCAAATAAATAATCTTTCATCATAAATCTTGACAAAAATTTATTCCGTTATATTTTTAGTAAAATAAAAATAAGCCAAATTAGTTTAAAACCAAAAATGAAAATTTTTAAACTTTTTTTTACATTTTTATTTTTTTATATTATTATTTGGTTTTTTTTTTTTTTGGTTTTTTTTACATACTGTCACCCTAGCAGTACAGTGTCACCATGGTGACACTGTACTACTTGTGGGGGTGATGAAGATTTTTTTTTTTTACAGTGATTGCTTTTAAACCCACATAGGATGTAAAAGCAATCATTTCTCTCTGTCTGCATTCTTGCAGCCATTGAGAAATACTGAGTGAGCTGTGATTGGTCACACCTTGTCACATGGTACAAGGCTGTTGTGAATAGCCTTGTACCATGTGACCTCTGTGATCATTCACAGATTTCACATGTAGTAAGCAATGATGTCACAAGTGACATCTTGCTTACTACTTTGCATGTGATCACTGATTGGCCTATCAGTGATCACATGATCGGGACCTCGTACAGAGGTCCCGTCCGATGATCGGTGTTTCACTGTGTCCTGAGGACACAGCGGGCACCGGATCGTGGTGCTGAACGCTCCCAAGGAGTGCGCACAGCTAGAAAAGGCGGGTGCCGTTTATGAACGGCAACCCGCCCCTGGAGTACCACCGCCCTGCCGTTTATAAACAGCAGGCGGACGGCAAGAGGTTAAATAACAAATGCCCACTCACTTGTATAACATCACAAAATCGCATATAAACCTCATGCTTGGGTGTACTGCATGGCTTAGGGAAATTGGGTGTCCTAAGATGGCGTCCACGCCGGATGTGCGTCACCACGTGCCGGAAGCTGCGTCACTGCGTACCAACGCGTTGCGTCACTGAAATCACTCAGGGTAAGTCATGTGATTTCAATGACGCACTGAGGATATGTGTGTACACACGATCACAATTTTCACAAAGTTTTCACTCTGCATGGAAGTTTTTTTGAAGTTTTTTGAGTATCTCACCAAAAATGACATTTATGTTGCAGAGGATGCCCAATATCCGACTTGTATCTTAGTGCAGACTTCTGGGAAATCAGCCAACCAATCACACAAGCAGGAAATGACATTTGTGGGGGGCGCTCTGTACACCATCTGTGTGTAGAACACCTCCAGGCTGCCATGTTGTATATTACAGAAGATCACAGCGCTGATGACTGAACAGGAAAGGTCATTTCTAATAACATTCAATTACAATATGACTTGTGTCACAATTCTATACACTACAAGAGATTTTTATTTGCCAATTTTTTTCCCCACGAACTACAGAACACGCAGATTAAAAAAAAAAAATCTGTATTTATTGAGTTACAAAGAGAACAAGAAAAAGGTTCAATATAGAGAGCACTTCGTGTAATCCAGAATACAACCACATATGTTACATACAGGCAGTAAATAAGGGGGGGGATTATATACAGGCAATAAATAAGGGGGGTGGTAAATACAGGTAGAAGAGAAGAGGGCGTTATATACAGGCAGTAAAGAAGGTTACATACAGGCAGAAGAGAAGGGGGGATTATATACAGGCAGTAAATAAGGGGGGTGGTAAATACAGGCAGAAGAGAAGAGGGAGTTATATACAGGCAGTAAAGAGGGGGGGTTATATACAGGCAGTAGAAAAGGGGAAGTTGTATATACAGGCAGTGGGAGGAGGGTGGAGGTATATACAGCCAGTAGAGAATGGGGGGGTATTTACAAGCAGTGGGGAAAGGGAGGTATAGTTGGCAGTAAAGAAGGGGGGGGGGGGGGTTATATAGAGGCTTAGTATATACTATGAATGCAGAGTGAGGGATAAGTGGTCAGTTTTTTTAAGGGGGGGAGGTAATATTGCGGTATATATGAGCGGTGGCAATGTATAAAGGAAGTGTGAGGTGTATATACAGGATCAGCGCTCAGTATACAGTGGGGGAGGGGTGTGGTGTACATACAAAAGAGGGGGGAGGGGTGTGGTGTATATACAGAGGAGGGGGGAGGGGTGTGGTGTATATACAGGGAGGGGGAGGAGGACTCACCGGGAAGTATATGAAGGGATTGGCCGGCCGGGGGTTGCTATGAAGGCAGAAACATCTGTAACTGTCCACCAATCAGCTTCATTCTTCCGTGCTCAAAGCTTAACTACATCAGGTGAATAGAGAAGCTGATTGGTCACCATGCACAGCCTCTCCTGTGTTGATAAATTCACCGCACTGTGATTGGCTGAGCGGAATAGGAGCTCAGTACATGTCCCTCCCCCAGCTTTAGTTCAGGTTCTCATCTATTCTGTGCTGGGGGGAGGGGCATAGGAGGTAATAGATCCCAATGTCTGTATAAAGAGGACCTGTCACCCGGAATCATATCACAGATCTATTTTCTGGATTCATATTTTTGTATGTGACACATGTATGGGACGTTATCAATGTTTGTAAATGTTGTCAGGGTGGAGTGACTGAGAACCATTTCAGTTTTGGGTTTTATATATTTTATCATCATCCCGACAATCCTGGTGTTAGAGGCACCGTATTGGTTTCTGGGGGGAATGGGCGGAGCTTGTATGTCCATATATGGTCATGTGACTAGTGTGCATTTGAAAGGATTTTTTTTAAAGTGGGCGGGGCTTGTACGCCCATATATGGTCATGATAGAGGAAGTGATGTCACAGTGAGCAGATTCTATAAATAGAAGTCAGCACAGCAGTCAGCCATTTCATTTGAGCGGTGCACAGGAGAGGACGTGGTTTCAGATTTCTCTGAGATTGGAGTTTCAATCTTTGGACTGAAGAGGACGTCATCATGAACGCCTGGAAAGCCTGGAAGAGATTTTATCGTTTTACCAACAAGTTGGATGAAATCATGGCAGCGTGCGAGGAGGCCAGAGAGAATATCTGTCTGAGGATTCGTAGAGTCGGCCAATGGTTTCTCCATTGTTTTCAGGGATTCGCGGAATTTGGAAAAACGGCTTGGAAATGCAGTAAGTGTTTATATGGATGTTGTACGGCGTAAGAGGAGGAGATTATAGGAGGAGGGAGGAGCTTAGTGTTCGCTCCCAATGTTAGTTCTATTCAGACAGAAGAATCCTCTAATAATAGATCCCACACAGGACTTTAGTAATAATAAGAATCCTCCGAGACTAAAAACAATCATCTTGTGATAGGATTATCTTTAGTATTAGTAAGAATCCTCCATGCCAGGACCGAGGATTGCCATCCTGTGCGGGTCGCAGGATTGGTGCAAACCAGAGGGACAGACAGGAGGGAAGAAGGAAGAATCACTACTGGAGGCAGGATCCCCCAGGAGGAAAACAAAGCCAGGACTTAGCATTTATATTGTTAGTCACTTGCCTACCGGGCACTTTTACCCCCTTCCTGCCCAGGACAGTTCTCACCTTTCAGTGCTGATGCACTTTGAATGCATATGGCGCTGCACTTTGAATGAAGATCTAATTTCTTGAGGCCCAAAAACACCAGAACAGTATAAATACCCCCAAAATGACCGCTTTTCAGAAAGAAGACAGTCTGAGGTATTTAGTAAGAGGCATGGCGAGTTTTCTGAAGTTTTTTGTAATAATTCACCAGTGCAGTACAGTGTCATCATATGACTGGCTAGGTGGTGATCAGGGACACTGACTGGTGACAGTTTTTTTTTTTAGAATACTTTAAAAAATTTTAATTAACAAATGGCGGCCCAATTCTTGGAGGGTGTCATATGACGTCCTCCCATGATAATAGGGTTCTCACTCAGCCGTCATTGTACAATAGGGTTCCCGCTCGGCCGTCATTGTACAATAGGGTTCTCACTCAGCCGTCATTGTACAATAGGGATCCCGCTCGGCCATCACTGTACAATAGGGATCCCGCTCGGCCACCATTGTACAATAGGGATCCCGCTCGGCCGTCATTGTACAATAGGGATCTCACTCGGCCATAATTGTACAATAGGGATTCCGCTCGGCTGTCACTGTACAATAAGGTTTCTGCACGGCCGTCATTCTACAATAGGGATCAAGCTCGGTCTTCACTGTACAATAGGGATCCCGCACGGCCGTCATTGTACAACAGGGTTCCCGCACGGCCCTCATTGTACAACAGGGATCCCGCTCGGACATCATTGTACAATAGGGATCCCGCTCTTCCGACATTGTACAATAGGGAACAAGCTCGGCCATCATTGTACAATAGGGATCCCACTCGGCCGTCACTGTACAATAGGGATCCCGCACGGCCGTCATTGTACAACAGGGTTCCCGCACGGCCCTCATTGTACAACAGGGATCCCACTCGGACGTAATTGTACAATAGGGATCCCGCTCTTCCGACATTGTACAATAGGGTTCCCGCACATACGTCACTGTACAATAGGGATCCCGTACGGCTGTCATTGTACAATAGGGATCCCGCTCGGCCGTCATTGTACAATAGAGATCCCGCTCAGCCGTCATTGTACAATAGGGATCCCGCTTGGCCGTCATTGTACAACAGGGTTTCTGCACGGCCGTCATTGTACAATAGGGATTCCGCTCTTCCGACATTGTACAATAGGGATCCCGCTCAGCCATCCTTGTACAAAAGGGATCCTGCTCGGCCGTCATTGTACAATAGGGATCCCGCTCAGCCATCCTTGTACAAAAGGGATCCTGCTCGGCCGTCATTGTAAAATAGGGATTCCGCTGGGCTGTCACTGTACAATAGGGTTCCCGCTCGGACGTCATTGTACAATAGGGATCCCGCTCTTCCGACATTGTACAATAGGGTTCCCGCACGTACCTCACTGTACAATAGGGATCCCGTATGGCCGTCATTGTATAATAGGGTTCCCGCTTAGCTGTCATTGTACAATAGGGATCCCGCTCGGCCGTCATTGTACAATAGGGATCCCGCTCGGCCGTCATTGTACAATAGGGATCCCGCTCGGCCGTCATTGTACAATAGGGATCCTGCTCGGCCGTCATTGTACAATAGGGATCCCGCTCGGCCGTCATTGTACAATAGAGTTCCCGCACGTACGTCACTGTACAATAGGGATGCCGCTCGGCCGTCACTGTACAATAGGGATCAAGCTCGGCTGTCATTGTACAACAGGGTTCCTGCACGGCCGTCATTGTACAATAGAGATTCCGCTCGGCTGTCATTCTACAATAGGGATCAAGCTCGGCCATCATTGTACAATAGGGATCCCGCTCGGCCGTCACTGTACAATAGGGTTCCTGCACGTACGTTACAGTAGAATAGGGATCCCGTACGGCCGTCATTTGTATAATAGGGTTCCCGCTTAGCTGTCAATATACAATAGGGATCCCGCTCGGCTGTTATTGTACAATAGGGATGCCGCTCGGCCGTCATTGTACAATAGGGATCCCGCTTGGCCGTCATTGTACAACAGGGATCCTGCACGGCCCTCATTGTACAACAGGGATCCCGCTCGGACGTCATTGTACAATAGGGATCCCGCTCTTCCGAAATTGTACAATAGGGTTCCCGCACGTACGTCACTGTACAATAGGGATCCCGTACGGCCGTCATTGTATAATAGGGTTCCCGCTTAGCTGTCTTTATACAATAGGGATCCCGCTTGGCCGTCATTGTACAATAGGGATCCCGCTTGGCCGTCATTGTACAACAGGGTTCCTGCACGGCCGTCATTCTACAACAGGGTTCCTGCACGGCCGTCATTGTACAATAGGGATCCCGCTCTGCCGTCATTGTACAATAGGGATCCCGCTTGGCCGTCATTGTACAACAGGGTTCCTGCACGGCCGTCATTGAACAATAGGGATCACGCTCTTCCGACATTGTACAATAGGGATCCCGCTCGGCTATCCTTGTACAATAGGGATCCTACTTTGCCGTCATTGCACAATAGGGATCTCGCTCGGCCGTCATTGCACAATAGGGATCCCGCACGGCCGTCATTGTACAATAGGGTTCCCGCACGGACGTCATTGTACAATAGGGATCCCGCTCGGCCCTCATTGTATAACAGGGATCCCGCTCGGACGTCATTGTACAATAGGGATCCCGCTCTTCCGACATTGTACAATAGGGTTCCCGCATGTACGTCATTGTATAATAGGGATCCCGTACGGCCGTCATTGTATAATAGGGTTCCCGCTTAGCTGTCTTTATACAATAGGGATCCCGCTTGGCCGTCATTGTACAATAGGGATCCCGCTCGGCCGTCATTGTACAACAGGGTTCCTGCACGGCCGTCATTGTACAATAGGGATCCCGTACGGCCGTCATTGTATAATAGGGTTCCCGCTTAGCTGTCTTTATACAATAGGGATCCCGCTTGGCCGTCATTGTACAATAGGGATCCCGCTCGGCCGTCATTGTACAACAGGGTTCCTGCACGGCCGTCATTGTACAATAGGGATCCCGCTCGGCCGTCATTGTACAATAGGGATCCCGCTTGGCCGTCATTGTACAACAGGGTTCCTGCACGGCCGTCATTGTACAACAGGGTTCCCGCACGGCCCTCATTGTACAACAGGGATCCCGCTCGGACGTCATTGTACAATAGGGATTCCGCTCTTCCGACATTGTACAATAGGGATCCCGTACGGCCGTCATTGTATAATAGGGTTCCCGCTTAGCTGTCTTTATACAATAGGGATCCCGCTCGGCCGTCATTGTACAATAGGGATCCCGCTCTTCCGACATTGTACAATAGGGATCCCGCTCGGCCATCCTTGTACAATAGGGATCTCACTCGGGATCCCGCTCGGCCATCATTGTACAATAGGGATCCCGCTCTTCCGACATTGTACAATAGGTATCCCGCTTGGACGTCATTCTACAATAGGAATCCTGAACGGCCGTCATTGTACAATAGGAATCCTGAACGGCTGTCATTGTACAATAGGGTTCTCGCTTGGCTGTCATTGTACAATAGGGATCCCGCTAAGCCGTCATTGTACAATAGGGATCCCGCTCGGCCGTTGTTGTACAATAGGGATCCCGCTTTGCCGTCATTGTACAATAAGGATTCCGCTCGGCCGTCATTGTACAATAGGGATCCCGCTCGGCCGTCATTGTACAATAGGGATCCCGCTCGGCCGTCATTGTACAATAGGGATCCCGCTCGGCCGTCATTGTACAATAGGGATCCCGCTCGGCCGTCATTGTACAATAGGGTTCCCGCTCGGCCGTCATTCTACAATAGGGTTCCCGCTCGGCCATCACTGTACAATAGGGATCCCGCTCGGCCGTCATTGTACAATAGGGATCCCGCTCGGCCGTCATTGTACAATAGGGTTCCCGCTCGGCCGTCATTCTACAATAGGGTTCCCGCTCGGCCATCACTGTACAGTAGGGATCCCGCTCGGCCGTCATTGTACAATAGGGTTCCCGCTCGGCCATCACTGTACAATAGGGATCCCGCTCGGCCATCACTATACAATAGGGTTCCTGCACGGCTGTCATTGTACAATAGGGATCCCGCTCGGCCATCCTTGTACAATAGGGATCTCACTCGGCCATCCTTGTACAATAGGGATCCTGCTCGGCCGTCATTGTACAATAGGGATCCTGCTTGGCCGTCATGGTACAATAGGGATCCTGCTTGGCCGTCATGGTACAATAGGGATCCTGCTTGGCCGTCATGGTACAATAGGGTTTCCGCACGGCCATCATTCTACAATAGGGATCAAGCTCGGCCGTCATTTTACAATAGGGATCCCGCTCTTCCGACATTGTACAATAGGGATCCCGTACGGCCGTCATTGTATAATAGGGTTCCCGCTTAGCTGTCATTGTACAATAGGGATCCCGCTCGGCCGTCATTGTACAATAGGGATCAGGCTCGGCCGTCATTGTACAATAGAGTTCCCGCACGTACGTCACTGTACAATAGGGATCAGGCTCGGCCGTCATTGTACAATAGGGATCCCGCACGACCGTCACTGTACAATAGGTTTCGCGCACGGCCGTCACTGTACAATAGGGTTCCCGCTCGGCCGTCACTGTACAATAGGGTTCCCGCACGGCCGTCACTGTACAATAGGGATCCCGCACGGCCGTCACTGTACAATAGGGATCCCGCACGACCGTCACTGTACAATAGGGTTTCTCGCACGGCCGTCACTGTACAATAGGGTTCCTAAACGACCGTCACTGTACAATAGGGTTCCCGCACGGCCGTCATTCTACAATGGGGTTCCCGCTCAGCCGTCATTCTACAAGGTTCCCGCTCGGCAGTCATTCTACAATAGGTGTAACGGAACAAACCCCAGGCTTTGCTTGGGTACTTTTCTTGACTACCACTACCCTGTCTGAACACCACAGCAATGGCTGTCATTGAACAATAGGGATCCCGCTCAGCAGTTATTGTACAATAGGGATCCCACTTTGCCGTCATTGTACAATAGGGATCTCGTTCGGCCGTCATTGCACAATAGGGATCCCGCACGGCCGTCATTGTACAATAGGGTTCCCGCACGGACGTCATTGTACAATAGGGATCCCGCTCGGCCGTCATTGTACAACAGGGTTCCCACATGGCTGTCATTGTACAATAGGGATCCCGCTCGGCCGCCAATGTACAATAGGGATCCCGCTTGGACGTCATTCTACAAAAGGGATCCCGCTGTGCCGTCATTATACAATAGGAATCCTGAACGGCCGTCATTGTACAATAGGGTTCCCGCACGGCCATCATTGTACAATAGGGTTCCCGTACAGCTGTCATTGTACAATAGGGTTCCCGCTTGGCTGTCATTGTACAATAGGGATCCCGCTAAGCCGTCATTGTACAATAGGGATCCCGCTCGGCCGTTGTTATACAATAGGGATCCCGCTTTGCCGTCATTGTACAATAGGGATTCCGCTCGGCCGTCATTGTACAATAGGGATCCTTCTCGGCCATCATTGTATAACAGAGTTCCCGCTTGGCAGTCATTGTACAATAGGTGTAATGGAACCGACCCCAGGCTGCGCTGGGGTACTTCCGTTAGACTACCGCTTCCCTATCCGAATACCAACAACAGACACCACAGCAATGGCCATCATTGTACAATAGAGATCCCGCTCGGCCCTCACTGTACAATAGGGTTCCTGCACGGCCGTCACTGTATAATAGGGTTCCTGCACGGCGGTCATTCTACAATAGGGTTCCTGCTCGGCCGTCGTTCTACAATAGGGTTCCCGCACGGCCGTCATTTTACAATAGGGTTCCCGCATGGCTGTCATTCTACAATAGGGTTCCCGCACGGCCCTCATTCTACAATAGGGTTCCCGCTCGGCCGTCATTCTACAACAGGGTTCCCGCTCGGCCGTTATTTTACAACAGGGTTCCCGCACAGCCGTCATTCTACAATAGGGTTCCCGCACGGCCGTCATTCTACAATAGGGTTCCCGCTCCGCCATCATTGTACAATAGGGATCCCACTTTGCCGTCATTGTACAATAGGGATCCTGCTCGGCCATCATTGAACAATAGGGTTCCAGCTTGACTGTCATTGTACAATAGGTGTAACGGAACCGATCCAATGCTTTCTTGGGTACTTTACGTTGCTTGACTACCACTACCCTGTCTGAACACCATAGCAATGGTTGTCATTTTACAATAGGGTTCCTACACGGCCGTAATTGTACAATAGGGATCCCACTTTGCCGCCATTGTACAATAGGGATCCCGCTCGGCTGTCATTGTACAATAGGGATCCCGCTTTACCGTCATTGTACAACAGGGTTCCCTCACGGCCGTCATTGTACAACAGGGTTCCCTCTCAACCACCATTGTAAAACAGGGTTCCCGCTCGGCCATCATTGTACAACAGGGTTCCCGCTCGGCCATCATTGTACAACAGGGTTACCGCTCGGCCATCATTGTACAACAGGGTTACCACTCGGCCGTCATTCTACAACAGGGTTCCCGCTCGGCCGTCATTCTACAACAGGGTTCCCGCTTGGCCGTCATTCTACAACAGGGTTCCCGCTCGGCCATCATTCTACAATAGGGTTCTCAGAGGGCCGTCATTCTACAATAGGGTTCCCGCTCGGCCGTCATTCTACAATAGGGTTCCCGCACGGCCGTCATTCTAAAATAGGGTTCCCGCTCGGCCATCATTCTACAATAGGGTTCCCTCTCGGATGTCATTCTACAATAGGGTTCCCGCTCGGCCGTCATTCTACAAAAGGGTTCCTGCACGACCGTCATTCTACAATAGGGTTCTCGCACGGCCGCCACTGTACAATCCTGATCCCGCTTGGCCGTCATTGTACAATAGTCTTCCCGCTCGGCCGTCATTGTACAATAGTCTTCCCGCTCGGCCGTCCTTGTACAATAGGGTTGCCGCTTGGCTGTCATTGTATAATATGGTTCCCGCATGGCCGTCTTTGTACAATAGGGATCCCGCTCGGCCGTCATTGTACAATAGGGTTCCCGCTCGGTTGTTATTTTACAATAGGGTTCCCCTTCGGCTGTCATTATACAATAGGGTTCCCGCACGGCTGTCAGTGTACAATAGGCCGGGCGGGAAGGAATTAGGAATACCCCAATTTAAAAACAAATGTAGGACTTATGCATATATATGTGTGAAAGAGACCACAATAACAGCGCTCTTAAATTGCAACTAAAATAAATAAATAAATGAATGAAATAAATAAATGTGTACGGGATGTACTGGATGAAAGGGGTGTACAGGATGTAAGGGATGTACTGGATGTAAGGGTTGTATAGGATGTAAGGGATGTACAGGATGTAAGGGATGTACTGGATGTAAGGGGTGTACAGGATGTAAGGGATGTACTGGATGTAAGGGGTGTACAGGATGTACGGGATGTACTGGATGTAAGGGATGTACGGGATGTACAGGATGTAAGGGGTGTACAGGATGTAAGGGGTGTACAGGATGTAAGGGGTGTACAGGATGTAAGGGATGTACAGGATGTAAGGGGTGTACAGGATGTAAGGGATGTACTGGATGTAAGGGGTATACAGGATGTAAGGGGTGTACAGGATGTACTGGATGTACAGGATGTAAGGGGTGTACAGGATGTAAGGGATGTACTGGATGTAAGGGGTGTAAGGGATGTACTGGATGTAAGGGATGTAAGGGATGTACTGGATGTAAGGGATGTACTGGATGTAAGGGATGTAAGGGATGTACTGGATGTAAGGGATGTAAGGGATGTACTGGATGTAAGGGGTGTACAGGATGTAAGGGATGTACTGGATGTACTGGATGTAAGGCCAAGCAGATATTCTGACAGGAAGCTTCACTGATCTACCACGGCGTTCCATAGTGTCACGGTAGTTCATTAAAAACTACAAACCAACAGCCACTAAGGCTGCCAGGACTTGCAGTTCATTCATGGAAGTCTGTGAATGAATGACCCGGCCATGTGGGTGGAGCCCCACACAGCCGCGCTGTTTTCAAATTTTGCAGATATTAGGTGGGGGGGGGGGGGGGGCTGGCGATTCTGCAGCTCTGGGAACATGTGACATGATTTTGATTTATTATCTCTTGCATATCGGCACCCCAGCTGTAGTTGTCAGATCTCGGCTCGGTGGGGGAAAGCAATCCCTTCCTTTAATTACTTGCTGCTCTGGGCAATTTTTTAAATTTTTCACATATGTGTAAATATCAGTATTTTTTGCTAGAAAACTCTCATTCATTATATACTTTCTGAAAGCAGAGGCCCTGGAGAATAAAGTGGTGGCTGTGACAATTTTTTTTATGTCACATGATATTTGTGCAGCTTTTCATTTAACACAAATTTGTAGGAAAAAATATACACTAAAATGAATATTACTTGTTTTGTATGGGTTTGATGGTCAGCCGGGTGTTCACCAGCCATTTTATTTATGGTCATTTTGGAATCTCCTTTTATAGAGATACCGTATTTTCCGGCGTATAAGACGACTTTTTACCCCTTGAAAATATTCTCAAAAGTCAGGGGTCGTCTTATACGCTGGTATACGGCATACTGACACTTTTTAGGTGGGTGGCGCGGTGCCGCCGCCGCCCCCCCCTTCCAACGGAAGGGACACTAAGTACAGGGATGGGCAGGGGCTGTTTCTTACCTGGCTCCGGTCCCACGACGATCCGGTCCAGGAAGCGCGGCTGCTCCTTCAGTTCGGCCACTGGATGTTCGCGCGGCTGCTCGGCTCCGCCTCCTCAGGAGCAGCAGGTAAGTGTTCAGTGTAGAGGTGCTGCTGCAACCACATATGCTGGCTGTAGCAGCACCATACTAGAACAGGGTCAGCAAGTGTAATTGGTGTCAGTGGGAGGAATAGTGCCCCATCATTGGTGTCACTGATACCAACGATGGAACACTATTCCTCCCACTGACACCAATGTTGGGGCACTATTGCTCCCACTGACACCAACAATGGGGCACTATTCCTCCCCCCACTTACACCAACGATGGGGCACTATTCCCCCCCACCCCACTGACACCAATCATGGGGCACTATTCCACCCCCCACTGACACCAATGATGGGACACCATTCCTCCCACTGAAACCAATGTTGGGACACTATTCCTCCCACTAACACCAATGATGGGGCACTATTCCCCCCACTGACACCAATGATGGGGCACTATTCCCCCCACTGATACTAATGATGGGGCACTATTTCTGCCACTAATACCAATAATGGGGCACTATTCCTCCCACTGACACCAATGTTGGGACACTATTCCTCCCACTAACACCAATGATGGGGCACTATTCCTCCCACTAACACCAATGATGGGGCACTATTCCTCCCACTAACACCAATGATGGGGCACTATTCCTCCCACTGATACCAATGATGGGGCACTATTTCTGCCACTAATACCAATGATGGGGCACTATTCCTCCCACTGACACCAATGATGGGGCACTATTCCTCCCACTGACACCAATGATGGGGCACTATTCCTCCCACTGATACTAATGATGGGGCATTATTTCTGCCACTAATACCAATGATGGGGCACTAGTCCTCCCACTGACACCAATGATGGGGTACTAGTCCTCCCACTGGTGTGCATTGGAAGAGGGGTAGTCTTATACGGCGAGTATAGCCCAAACACTACATTTTAGCAGGAAAAGTAGGGGGTCGTCTTATACGCCGGCAAATACTGTATATTGGAATTTGTATATTCACCCACATTTCATTTTTTTATACATCCCCTATTGGTGCGGCTTCACTGACTCGAACGGGTGAGTTTGACTGGAGGTGCCACCTGTCAGCTCCACAAGCCGAGTTAAGTTTGCTGCGGCTGTGATGCAAAGTCTCGCAGCGACCACATTTCTACAATCTCCCTATGGCTGTATGATAGATTTTAGATGGCCATGAAAACCACGGCTTAATGGCCCGTTTTTGCCACAGCCCCCTTTAATGGCTGCCTATGTGAAAGAGGCCTTGGGCTGAAGATACTACTTACCTGGCAGTAAGCAGATAAGGAATATGACTTCTCTGGCTGTTCTTGGCCCTTCAGAATACACTGGATTAAGAGGCTGAACAAGACAGCCAGGCAGCTAACCTTTTTACAATACCCCCCCTCCCCCCCTTAGTTCTCAGACTATGCAAGAAGGAGTAGGAGGATTACACCAATGGTCAAAAAGTCCAAAGTGGTATTTTAATAAAGAATAAATTCCATGAAAGCCGGTGTGTATCGGGGTGGGGGGGTCTGGATACCCCCTTTTTATGAGGACTACAGCACAAGCAAAAAGTGCATATAAAAGTTCACATACGCCCTCCTAACCCTCTTGTATTGAACTGTATTGTTGCTGTATTGTCTCCCTTTATATTGTAAAGTGCTGAGCAAACTGTTGGCTATATAAATCCTGTATAATAACAATATACACTCACCGGACACTTTATTAGGTATACCTACTCAATTGCTTGGTAACACAAATTGCTGATCAGCCAATCACATGGCAGCAAGTCAATGCATTTAGGCATCTAGACGTGGTGAAGACGACTTGCTGAAGTTCAAACTGAGCATCAGAATGGGGAATAAAGGGGATTTAGGTGACTTTGAATGTGGCATGGTTGTTGGTACCAGGCGGGCTGGTCTGAGTATTTCAATAACTGCTGATCTGTATGGAGTGCATGGGTTGTTACCGACATGTGGGGAAAATTTCATGTCATGAGCACCTTTAGAAATATATTTACAGAGAAAAATGGTGACGTGTTCAATACTTATTTTACCCGCTATAGCTGTTTGTTTGTCTGTGTCCATGTGCAGAGTGAATGTAATGGGAGGGATTTCATAATTGTCAATCAACTGGAAAATTCTTCCTGCATTTAAAGGAAGTGATATGTAAATAATAAAGCAGCCAACACTCTAAACTGATACCTTAACAGTCAGTGTAATCAAATAATAAAATAGTGCAGCGCTAAAAAACACCATAAATAATATTCAAATCAATAAATCATGCGATTGTCACACACAAAACAATAATTAGTGATAAGATCAATATAGATGTATATGGTGTACATACTAACTAAAGTGCTCACAAAGTGCATCCTGAGGTCATCTACATGGCCTCTATAAGGTGTCATCAATACCACACAAATGATTGGTAAACAATAAACCCCCCAACACCTCCTACTTAAGTAGGTATATCATGAAACTCCTAAGAATGGGGAAATAACACACAAAGGGACTTGTGCAAAATATATAAATACCATACAGTGACCAAACTAATTATTAAATACAAAATGCAATCATAAATAAAAACTGTAAAAAAGGTATATAAATAAATATATATGTAACAGATAAAGTCTCTAATAGTCCATAAATCTTCAAAATCAATTGTGCTTCAAAAAAACTTCCATGCAGAGTGAAAAGTTTGTGAAAATTGTGATGGTGTCTACACACATATCCTCAGTGGCTAAATTGCCCCCTCACCTCCTTTTAGTGAGCCACTGGGCCACCTCGCTTTCAGGATCACTCCAGGATCCTTCTCTGGCAATAGCTGGTATCAGAAGAAATCCACCTGTGGCCCCTCTCTGGTAGGTAACACGGTTCTCCAGGCCTCCCATGACATGTACATCTGCTATATAACATACTCTCCCATACCGCCCATGGTGAGAGACAAAAGACCCTCCACAGTGTAGTAATTACAGTAATAAAGCCTTTATTTCACCCCCTTCCAGTCCGGACACTTTCACCCCCTTCCTGTCCAGGGCAATTTTCAGCTTTCAGCACTATCACACTTTGAATGACAATTGCGCGGTCATGCAACACTGTACCCATATGAATTTTGTACCATTTTTTTGAGACAGATAAAGCTTTATTTTGGTGGTATTTATTCACCGCTGGGATTTTTATTTTTTTTTGCTATGTAAATGAAAATGTCCAAAAAAATTTTTAAAAAGTGTTTTTCTTATAAAATTTTGCAAATAAATAATCTTTCATCATAAATCTTGACAAAAATTTATTCCGTTATATTTTTAGTAAAATAAAAATAAGCCAAATTAGTTTAAAACCAAAAATGAAAATTTTTAAACTTTTTTTTACATTTTTATTTTTTTATATTATTATTTGGTTTTTTTTTTTTTGGTTTTTTTTACATACTGTCACCCTAGCAGTACAGTGTCACCATGGTGACACTGTACTACTTGTGGGGGTGATGAAGATTTTTTTTTTTTTACAGTGATTGCTTTTAAACCCACATAGGATGTAAAAGCAATCATTTCTCTTTCTCTCTGTCTGCATTCTTGCAGCCATTGAGAAGTACTGAGTGAGCTGTGATTGGTCACACCTTGTCACATGGTACAAGGCTGTTGTGAATAGCCTTGTACCATGTGACCTCTGTGATCATTCACAGATTTCACACGTAGTAAGCAATGATGTCACAAGTGACATCTTGCTTACTACTTTGCATGTGATCACTGATTGGCCTATCAGTGATCACATGATCGGGACCTCGTACAGAGGTCCCGTCCGATGATCGGTGTTTTACTGTGTCCTGAGGACACAGCGGGCACCGGATCGTGGTGCTGAACGCTCCCAAGGAGTGCGCACAGCTAGAAAAGGCGGGTGCCGTTTATGAACGGCAACCCGCCCCTGGAGTACCACCGCCCTGCCATTTATAAACAGCAGGCGGACGGCAAGAGGTTAAATAACAAATGCCCACTCACTTGTATAACATCACAAAATCGCATATAAACCTCATGCTTGGGTGTACTGCATGGCTTAGGGAAATTGGGTGTCCTAAGATGGCGTCCACGCCGGATGTGCGTCACCACGTGCCGGAAGCTGCGTCACTGCGTACCAACGCGTTGCGTCACTGAAATCACTCAGGGTAAGTCATGTGATTTCAATGACGCACTGAGGATATGTGTGTACACACGATCACAATTTTCACAAAGTTTTCACTCTGCATGGAAGTTTTTTTGAAGTTTTTTGAGTATCTCACCAAAAATGACATTTATGTTGCAGAGGATGCCCAATATCCGACTTGTATCTTAGTGCAGACTTCTGGGAAATCAGCCAACCAATCACACAAGCAGGAAATGACATTTGTGGGGGGCGCTCTGTACACCATCTGTGTGTAGAACACCTCCAGGCTGCCATGTTGTATATTACAGAAGATCACAGCGCTGATGACTGAACAGGAAAGGTCATTTCTAATAACATTCAATTACAATATGACTTGTGTCACAATTCTATACACTACAAGAGATTTTTATTTGCCAATTTTTTTCCCCACGAACTACAGAACACTCAGATTAAAAAAAAAAATCTGTATTTATTGAGTTACAAAGAGAACAAGAAAAAGGTTCAATATAGAGAGCACTTCGTGTAATCCAGAATACAACCACATATGTTACATACAGGCAGTAAATAAGGGGGGGGATTATATACAGGCAATAAATAAGGGGGGTGGTAAATACAGGTAGAAGAGAAGAGGGCGTTATATACAGGCAGTAAAGAAGGGAGTGTTACATACAGGCAGAAGAGAAGGGGGGATTATATACAGGCAGTAAATAAGGGGGGTGGTAAATACAGGCAGAAGAGAAGAGGGAGTTATATACAGGCAGTAAAGAGGGGGGGTTATATACAGGCAGTAGAAAAGGGGAAGTTGTATATACAGGCAGTGGGAGGAGGGTGGAGGTATATACAGCCAGTAGAGAATGGGGGGGTATTTACAAGCAGTGGGGAAAGGGAGGTATAGTTGGCAGTAAAGAAGGGGGGGGGGGGTTATATAGAGGCTTAGTATATACTATGAATGCAGAGTGAGGGATAAGTGGTCAGTTTTTTTAAGGGGGGGAGGTAATATTGCGGTATATATGAGCGGTGGCAATGTATAAAGGAAGTGTGAGGTGTATATACAGGATCAGCGCTCAGTATACAGTGGGGGAGGGGTGTGGTGTACGTACAAAAGAGGGGGGAGGGGTGTGGTGTATATACAGAGGAGGGGGGAGGGGTGTGGTGTATATACAGGGAGGGGGAGGAGGACTCACCGGGAAGTATATGAAGGGATTGGCCGGCCGGGGGTTGCTATGAAGGCAGAAACATCTGTAACTGTCCACCAATCAGCTTCATTCTTCCGTGCTCAAAGCTTAACTACATCAGGTGAATAGAGAAGCTGATTGGTCACCATGCACAGCCTCTCCTGTGTTGATAAATTCACCGCACTGTGATTGGCTGAGTGGAATAGGAGCTCAGTACATGTCCCTCCCCCAGCTTTAGTTCAGGTTCTCATCTATTCTGTGCTGGGGGGAGGGGCATAGGAGGTAATAGATCCCAATGTCTGTATAAAGAGGACCTGTCACCCGGCATCATATCACAGATCTATTTTCTGGATTCATATTTTTGTATGTGACACATGTATGGGACGTTATCAATGTTTGTAAATGTTGTCAGGGTGGAGTGACTGAGAACCATTTCAGTTTTGGGTTTTATATATTTTATCATCATCCCGACAATCCTGGTGTTAGAGGCACCGTATTGGTTTCTGGGGGGAATGGGCGGAGCTTGTATGTCCATATATGGTCATGTGACTAGTGTGGATTTGAAAGGATTTTTTTTAAAGTGGGCGGGGCTTGTACACCCACATATGGTCATGATAGAGGAAGTGATGTCACAGTGAGCAGATTCTATAAATAGAAGTCAGCACAGCAGTCAGCCATTTCATTTGAGCGGTGCACAGGAGAGGACGTGGTTTCAGATTTCTCTGAGATTGGAGTTTCAATCTTTGGACTGAAGAGGACGTCATCATGAACGCCTGGAAAGCCTGGAAGAGATTTTATCGTTTTACCAACAAGTTGGATGAAATCATGACAGCGTGCGAGGAGGCCAGAGAGAATATCTGTCTGAGGATTCGTAGAGTCGGCCAATGGTTTCTCCATTGTTTTCAGGGATTCGCAGAATTTGGAAAAACGGCTTGGAAATGCAGTAAGTGTTTATATGGATGTTGTACGGCGTAAGAGGAGGAGATTATAGGAGGAGGGAGGAGCTTAGTGTTCGCTCCCAATGTTAGTTCTATTCAGACAGAAGAATCCTCTAATAATAGATCCCACACAGGACTTTAGTAATAATAAGAATCCTCCGAGACTAAAAACAATCATCTTGTGATAGGATTATCTTTAGTATTAGTAAGAATCCTCCATGCCAGGACCGAGGATTGCCATCCTGTGCGGGTCGCAGGATTGGTGCAAACCAGAGGGACAGACAGGAGGGAAGAAGGAAGAATCACTACTGGAGGCAGGATCCCCCAGGAGGAAAACAAAGCCAGGACTTAGCATTTATATTGTTAGTCACTTGCCTACCGGGCACTTTTACCCCCTTCCTGCCCAGGACAGTTCTCACCTTTCAGTGCTGATGCACTTTGAATGCATATGGCGCTGCACTTTGAATGAAGATCTAATTTCTTGAGGCCCAAAAACACCAGAACAGTATAAATACCCCCAAAATGACCGCTTTTCAGAAAGAAGACAGTCTGAGGTATTTAGTAAGAGGCATGGCGAGTTTTCTGAAGTTTTTTGTAATAATTCACCAGTGCAGTACAGTGTCATCATATGACTGGCTAGGTGGTGATCAGGGACACTGACTGGTGACAGTTTTTTTTTTTAGAATACTTTAAAAAATTTTAATTAACAAATGGCGGCCCAATTCTTGGAGGGTGTCATATGACGTCCTCCCATGATAATAGGGATCCCGCTCGGCCATCATTGTACAATAGGGTTCCCGCTCGGCCATCATTGTACAATAGGGATCCCGCTCGGCCATCACTGTACAATAGGGATCCCGCTCGGCCATCACTGTACAATAGGGATCCCGCTCGGCCACCATTGTACAATAGGGATCCCGCTCGGCCGTCATTGTACAATAGGGATCTCACTCGGCCATAATTGTACAATAGGGATTCCGCTCGGCTGTCACTGTACAATAAGGTTTCTGCACGGCCGTCATTCTACAATAGGGATCAAGCTCGGTCTTCACTGTACAATAGGGATCCCGCACGGCCGTCATTGTACAACAGGGTTCCCGCACGGCCCTCATTGTACAACAGGGATCCCGCTCGGACATCATTGTACAATAGGGATCCCGCTCTTCCGACATTGTACAATAGGGAACAAGCTCGGCCATCATTGTACAATAGGGATCCCACTCGGCCGTCACTGTACAATAGGGATCCCGCACGGCCGTCATTGTACAACAGGGTTCCCGCACGGCCCTCATTGTACAACAGGGATCCCACTCGGACGTAATTGTACAATAGGGATCCCGCTCTTCCGACATTGTACAATAGGGTTCCCGCACATACGTCACTGTACAATAGGGATCCCGTACGGCTGTCATTGTACAATAGAGATCCCGCTCAGCCGTCATTGTACAATAGGGATCCCGCTTGGCCGTCATTGTACAACAGGGTTTCTGCACGGCCGTCATTGTACAATAGGGATCCCGCTCTTCCGACATTGTACAATAGGGTTCCCGCACATACGTCACTGTACAATAGGGATCCCGTACGGCTGTCATTGTACAATAGGGATCCCGCTCGGCCGTCATTGTACAATAGAGATCCCGCTCAGCCGTCATTGTACAATAGGGATCCCGCTTGGCCGTCATTGTACAACAGGGTTTCTGCACGGCCGTCATTGTACAATAGGGATTCCGCTCTTCCGACATTGTACAATAGGGATCCCGCTCAGCCATCCTTGTACAAAATGGATCCTGCTCGGCCGTCATTGTACAATAGGGATCCCGCTCAGCCATCCTTGTACAAAAGGGATCCTGCTCGGCCGTCATTGTAAAATAGGGATTCCGCTGGGCTGTCACTGTACAATAGGGTTCCCGCACGGCCGTCATTGTACAATAGGGATCAAGCTCGGCCGTCATTGTACAATAGGGATACCGCTCGGACGTCATTGTACAATAGGGATCCCGCTCTTCCGACATTGTACAATAGGGTTCCCGCACGTACCTCACTGTACAATAGGGATCCCGTATGGCCGTCATTGTATAATAGGGTTCCCGCTTAGCTGTCATTGTACAATAGGGATCCCGCTCGGCCGTCATTGTACAATAGGGATCCCGCTCGGCCGTCATTGTACAATAGGGATCCCGCTCGGCCGTCATTGTACAATAGGGATCCCGCTCGGCCGTCATTGTACAATAGGGATCCCGCTCGGCCGTCATTGTACAATAGAGTTCCCGCACGTACGTCACTGTACAATAGGGATGCCGCTCGGCCGTCACTGTACAATAGGGATCAAGCTCGGCTGTCATTGTACAACAGGGTTCCTGCACGGCCGTCATTGTACAATAGAGATTCCGCTCGGCTGTCATTCTACAATAGGGATCAAGCTCGGCCATCATTGTACAATAGGGATCCCGCTCGGCCGTCACTGTACAATAGGGTTCCTGCACGTACGTTACAGTAGAATAGGGATCCCGTACGGCCGTCATTTGTATAATAGGGTTCCCGCTTAGCTGTCAATATACAATAGGGATCCCGCTCGGCTGTTATTGTACAATAGGGATGCCGCTTGGCCGTCATTGTACAATAGGGATCCCGCTTGGCCATCATTGTACAACAGGGATCCTGCACGGCCCTCATTGTACAACAGGGATCCCGCTCGGACGTCATTGTACAATAGGGATCCCGCTCTTCCGAAATTGTACAATAGGGTTCCCGCACGTACGTCACTGTACAATAGGGATCCCGTACGGCCGTCATTGTATAATAGGGTTCCCGCTTAGCTGTCTTTATACAATAGGGATCCCGCTTGGCCGTCATTGTACAATAGGGATCCCGCTTGGCCGTCATTGTACAACAGGGTTCCTGCACGGCCGTCATTGAACAATAGGGATCACGCTCTTCCGACATTGTACAATAGGGATCCCGCTCGGCCATCCTTGTACAATAGGGATCCTACTTTGCCGTCATTGCACAATAGGGATCTCGCTCGGCCGTCATTGAACAATAGGGATCCCGCACGGCCGTCATTGTACAATACGGTTCCCGCACGGACGTCATTGTACAATAGGGATCCCGCTCGGCCCTCATTGTACAACAGGGATCCCGCTCGGACGTCATTGTACAATAGGGATCCCGCTCTTCCGACATTGTACAATAGGGTTCCCGCACGTACGTCATTGTATAATAGGGATCCCGTACGGCCGTCATTGTATAATAGGGTTCCCGCTTAGCTGTCTTTATACAATAGGGATCCCGCTTGGCCGTCATTGTACAATAGGGATCCCGCTCGGCCGTCATTGTACAACAGGGTTCCTGCACGGCCGTCATTGTACAATAGGGATCCCGTACGGCCGTCATTGTATAATAGGGTTCCCGCTTAGCTGTCTTTATACAATAGGGATCCCGCTTGGCCGTCATTGTACAATAGGGATCCCGCTCGGCCGTCATTGTACAACAGGGTTCCTGCACGGCCGTCATTGTACAATAGGGATCCCGCTCGGCCGTCATTGTACAATAGGGATCCCGCTTGGCCGTCATTGTACAACAGGGTTCCTGCACGGCCGTCATTGTACAACAGGGTTCCCGCACGGCCCTCATTGTACAACAGGGATCCCGCTCGGACGTCATTGTACAATAGGGATTCCGCTCTTCCGACATTGTACAATAGGGATCCCGTACGGCCGTCATTGTATAATAGGGTTCCCGCTTAGCTGTCTTTATACAATAGGGATCCCGCTCGGCCGTCATTGTACAATAGGGTTCCTGCACGGCCGTCATTGTACAATAGGGATCCCGCTCTTCCGACATTGTACAATAGGGATCCCGCTCGGCCATCCTTGTACAATAGGGATCTCACTCGGCCATCCTTGTACAATAGGGATCCTGCTCGGCCGTCATTGTACAATAGGGATCAAGCTCGGCCGTCATTTTACAATAGGGATCCCGCTCTTCCGACATTGTACAATAGGGTTCTCGCACGTACGTCACTGTACAATAGGGATCCCGTACGGCCGTCATTGTATAATAGGGTTCCCGCTTAGCTGTCATTGTACAATAGGGATCCCGCTCGGCCGTCATTGTACAATAGGGATCAGGCTCGGCCGTCATTGTACAATAGGGATCCCGCACGTACGTCACTGTACAATAGGGATCAGGCTCGGCCGTCATTGTACAATAGGGATCCCGCACGACCGTCACTGTACAATAGGTTTCGCGCACGGCCGTCACTGTACAATAGGGTTCCCGCACGGCCGTCGCTGTACAATAGGGTTCTTGAACGACCGTCACTGTACAATAGGGTTCTTGAACGACCGTCACTGTACAATAGGGTTCCCGCACGGCCGTCATTCTACAATGGGGTTCCCGCTCAGCCGTCATTCTACAATAGGGTTCCCGCTTGGCTGTCAGTGTACAATAGGTGTAACGGAACAAACCCCAGGCTTTGCTTGGGTACTTTGCTTGACTACCACTACCCTGTCTGAACACCACAGCAATGGCTGTCATTGAACAATAGGGATCCCGCTTTGCCGTCATTGTACAATAGGGATCTCGCTCGGCCGTCATTGCACAATAGGGATCCCGCACGGCCGTCATTGTACAATAGGGATCCCGCTCGGCCGTCACTGTACAACAGGGTTCCCGCATGGCCGGCATTGTACAATAGGGTTCCCGCACGGCCGTCATTGTACAATAGGGTTCCCACATGGCTGTCATTGTACAATAGGGTTCCCGCACGGCCGTCATTGTACAATAGGGATCCCGCTCGGCCGTCAATGTACAATAGGTATCCCGCTTGGACGTCATTCTACAATAGGAATCCTGATCGGCCGTCATTGTACAATAGGAATCCTGAACGGCTGTCATTGTACAATAGGGTTCTCGCTTGGCTGTCATTGTACAATAGGGATCCCGCTAAGCCGTCATTGTACAATAGGGATCCCGCTCGGCCGTTGTTGTACAATAGGGATCCCGCTTTGCCGTCATTGTACAATAAGGATTCCGCTCGGCCGTCATTGTACAATAGGGATCCCGCTCGGCCGTCATTGTACAATAGGGATCCCGCTCGGCCGTCATTGTACAATAGGGATCCCGCTCGGCCGTCATTGTACAATAGGGATCCCGCTCGGCCGTCATTGTACAATAGGGTTCCCGCTCGGCCGTCATTCTACAATAGGGTTCCCGCTCGGCCATCACTGTACAATAGGGATCCCGCTCGGCCGTCATTGTACAATAGGGTTCCCGCTCGGCCATCACTGTACAGTAGGGATCCCGCTCGGCCGTCATTGTACAATAGGGTTCCCGCTCGGCCATCACTGTACAATAGGGATCCCGCTCGGCCATCACTATACAATAGGGTTCCTGCACGGCTGTCATTGTACAATAGGGATCCCGCTCGGCCATCCTTGTACAATAGGGATCTCACTCGGCCATCCTTGTACAATAGGGATCCTGCTCGGCCGTCATTGTACAATAGGGATCCTGCTTGGCCGTCATGGTACAATAGGGATCCTGCTTGGCCGTCATGGTACAATAGGGTTTCCGCACGGCCATCATTCTACAATAGGGATCAAGCTCGGCCGTCATTTTACAATAGGGATCCCGCTCTTCCGACATTGTACAATAGGGATCCCGTACGGCCGTCATTGTATAATAGGGTTCCCGCTTAGCTGTCATTGTACAATAGGGATCCCGCTCGGCCGTCATTGTACAATAGGGATCAGGCTCGGCCGTCATTGTACAATAGAGTTCCCGCACGTACGTCACTGTACAATAGGGATCAGGCTCGGCCGTCATTGTACAATAGGGATCCCGCACGACCGTCACTGTACAATAGGTTTCGCGCACGGCCGTCACTGTACAATAGGGTTCCCGCTCGGCCGTCACTGTACAATAGGGATCCCGCACGGCCGTCACTGTACAATAGGGTTTCTCGCACGGCCGTCGCTGTACAATAGGGTTCCTAAACGACCGTCACTGTACAATAGGGTTCCTGCTCAGCCGTCATTCTACAAGGTTCCCGCTCGGCAGTCATTCTACAATAGGTGTAACGGAACAAACCCCAGGCTTTGCTTGGGTACTTTTCTTGACTACCACTACCCTGTCTGAACACCACAGCAATGGCTGTCATTGAACAATAGGGATCCCGCTCAGCAGTTATTGTACAATAGGGATCCCACTTTGCCGTCATTGTACAATAGGGATCTCGTTCGGCCGTCATTGCACAATAGGGATCCCGCACGGCCGTCATTGTACAATAGGGTTCCCGCACGGACGTCATTGTACAATAGGGATCCCGCTCGGCCGTCATTGTACAACAGGGTTCCCACATGGCTGTCATTGTACAATAGGGATCCCGCTCGGCCGTCAATGTACAATAGGGATCCCGCTTGGACGTCATTCTACAAAAGGGATCCCGCTGTGCCGTCATTATACAATAGGAATCCTGAACGGCCGTCATTGTACAATAGGGTTCCCGCACGGCCATCATTGTACAATAGGGTTCCCGTACAGCTGTCATTGTACAATAGGGATCCCGCTAAGCCGTCATTGTACAATAGGGATCCCGCTCGGCCGTCAATGTACAATAGGGATCCCGCTTTGCCGTCATTGTACAATAGGGATTCCGCTCGGCCGTCATTGTACAATAGGGATCCTTCTCGGCCATCATTGTATAACAGAGTTCCCGCTTGGCAGTCATTGTACAATAGGTGTAATGGAACCGACCCCAGGCTGCGCTGGGGTACTTCCGTTAGACTACCGCTTCCCTATCCGAATACCAACAACAGACACCACAGCAATGGCCATCATTGTACAATAGAGATCCCGCTCGGCCCTCACTGTACAATAGGGTTCCTGCACGGCCGTCACTGTATAATAGGGTTCCTGCACGGCGGTCGTTCTACAATAGGGTTCCCGCACGGCCGTCATTTTACAATAGGGTTCCCGCATGGCTGTCATTCTACAATAGGGTTCCCGCACGGCCCTCATTCTACAATAGGGTTCCCGCTCGGCCGTCATTCTACAACAGGGTTCCCGCTCGGCCGTTATTTTACAACAGGGTTCCCGCACAGCCGTCATTCTACAATAGGGTTCCCGCACGGCCGTCATTCTACAATAGGGTTCCCGCTCCGCCATCATTGTACAATAGGGATCCCACTTTGCCGTCATTGTACAATAGGGATCCTGCTCGGCCATCATTGAACAATAGGGTTCCAGCTTGACTGTCATTGTACAATAGGTGTAACGGAACCGATCCAATGCTTTCTTGGGTACTTTACGTTGCTTGACTACCACTACCCTGTCTGAACACCATAGCAATGGTTGTCATTTTACAATAGGGTTCCTACACGGCCGTAATTGTACAATAGGGATCCCACTTTGCCGCCATTGTACAATAGGGATCCCGCTCGGCTGTCATTGTACAATAGGGATCCCGCTTTACCGTCATTGTACAACAGGGTTCCCTCACGGCCGTCATTGTACAACAGGGTTCCCTCTCAACCACCATTGTAAAACAGGGTTCCCGCTCGGCCATCATTGTACAACAGGGTTCCCGCTCGGCCATCATTGTACAACAGGGTTACCGCTCGGCCATCATTGTACAACAGGGTTACCGCTCGGCCGTCATTCTACAACAGGGTTCCCGCTCGGCCGTCATTCTACAACAGGGTTCCCGCTTGGCCGTCATTCTACAACAGGGTTCCCGCTCGGCCATCATTCTACAATAGGGTTCTCAGAGGGCCGTCATTCTACAATAGGGTTCCCGCTCGGCCGTCATTCTACAATAGGGTTCCCGCACGGCCGTCATTCTAAAATAGGGTTCCCGCTCGGCCATCATTCTACAATAGGGTTCCCTCTCGGATGTCATTCTACAATAGGGTTCCCGCTCGGCCGTCATTCTACAAAAGGGTTCCTGCACGACCGTCATTCTACAATAGGGTTCTCGCACGGCCGCCACTGTACAATCCTGATCCCGCTTGGCCGTCATTGTACAATAGTCTTCACGCTCGGCCGTCATTGTACAATAGTCTTCCCGCTCGGCCGTCCTTGTACAATAGGGTTGCCGCTTGGCTGTCATTGTATAATATGGTTCCCGCATGGCCGTCTTTGTACAATAGGGATCCCGCTCGGCCGTCATTGTACAATAGGGTTCCCGCTCGGCTGTTATTTTACAATAGGGTTCCCCTTCGGCTGTCATTATACAATAGGGTTCCCGCACGGCTGTCAGTGTACAATAGGCCGGGCGGGAAGGAATTAGGAATACCCCAATTTAAAAACAAATGTAGGACTTATGCATATATATGTGTGAAAGAGACCACAATAACAGCGCTCTTAAATTGCAACTAAAATAAATAAATAAATGAATGAAATAAATAAATGTGTACGGGATGTACTGGATGAAAGGGGTGTACAGGATGTAAGGGATGTACTGGATGTAAGGGTTGTATAGGATGTAAGGGATGTACTGGATGTAAGGGGTGTACAGGATGTAAGGGATGTACTGGATGTAAGGGGTGTACAGGATGTACGGGATGTACTGGATGTAAGGGATGTACGGGATGTACAGGATGTAAGGGGTGTACAGGATGTAAGGGGTGTACAGGATGTAAGGGGTGTACAGGATGTAAGGGATGTACAGGATGTAAGGGGTGTACAGGATGTAAGGGATGTACTGGATGTAAGGGGTATACAGGATGTAAGGGGTGTACAGGATGTACTGGATGTACAGGATGTAAGGGGTGTACAGGATGTAAGGGATGTACTGGATGTAAGGGGTGTAAGGGATGTACTGGATGTAAGGGATGTAAGGGATGTACTGGATGTAAGGGATGTAAGGGATGTACTGGATGTAAGGGGTGTACAGGATGTAAGGGATGTACTGGATGTACTGGATGTAAGGGGTGTACTGGATGTAAGGCCAAGCAGATATTCTGACAGGAAGCTTCACTGATCTACCACGGCGTTCCATAGTGTCACGGTAGTTCATTAAAAACTACAAACCAACAGCCACTAAGGCTGCCAGGACTTGCAGTTCATTCATGGAAGTCTGTGAATGAATGACCCGGCCATGTGGGTGGAGCCCCACACAGCCGCGCTGTTTTCAAATTTTGCAGATATTAGGTGGGGGTGGGGGGGGGCTGGCGATGCTGCAGCTCTGGGAACATGTGACATGATTTTGATTTATTATCTCTTGCATATCGGCACCCCAGCTGTAGTTGTCAGATCTCGGCTCGGTGGGGGAAAGCAATCCCTTCCTTTAATTACTTGCTGCTCTGGGCAATTTTTTAAATTTTTCACATATGTGTAAATATCAGTATTTTTTGCTAGAAAACTCTCATTCATTATATACTTTCTGAAAGCAGAGGCCCTGGAGAATAAAGTGGTGGCTGTGACAATTTTTTTTATGTCACATGATATTTGTGCAGCTTTTCATTTAACACAAATTTGTAGGAAAAAATATACACTAAAATGAATATTACTTGTTTTGTATGGGTTTGATGGTCAGCCGGGTGTTCACCAGCCATTTTATTTATGGTCATTTTGGAATCTCCTTTTATAGAGATACCGTATTTTCCGGCGTATAAGACGACTTTTTACCCCTTGAAAATATTCTCAAAAGTCAGGGGTCGTCTTATACGCTGGTATACGGCATACTGACACTTTTTAGGTGGGTGGCGCGGTGCCGCCGCCGCCCCCCCCTTCCAACGGAAGGGACACTAAGTACAGGGATGGGCAGGGGCTGTTTCTTACCTGGCTCCGGTCCCACGAAGATCCAGTACAGGAGCGCGGCTGCTCCTTCAGTTCGGCCACTGGATGTTCGCGCGGCTGCTCGGCTCCGCCTCCTCAGGAGCAGCAGGTAAGTGTTCAGTGTAGAGGTGCTGCTGCAACCACATATGCTGGCTGTAGCAGCACCATACTAGAACAGGGTCAGCAAGTGTAATTGGTGTCAGTGGGAGGAATAGTGCCCCATCATTCCACTATTCCACCCCCCACTGACACCAATGATGGGACACCATTCCTCCCACTGAAACCAATGTTGGGACACTATTCCTCCCACTAACACCAATGATGGGGCACTATTCCCCCCACTGACACCAATGATGGGGCACTATTCCCCCCACTGATACTAATGATGGGGCACTATTTCTGTCACTAATACCAATGATGGGGCACTATTCCTCCCACTGACACCAATGTTGGGACACTATTCCTCCCACTAACACCAATGATGGGGCACTATTCCTCCCACTAACACCAATGATGGGGCACTATTCCTCCCACTAACACCAATGATGGGGCACTATTCCTCCCACTGATACCAATGATGGGGCACTATTTCTGCCACTAATACCAATGATGGGGCACTATTCCTCCCACTGACACCAATGATGGGGCACTATTCCTCCCACTGACACCAATGATGGGGCACTATTCCTCCCACTGATACTAATGATGGGGCATTATTTCTGCCACTAATACCAATGATGGGGCACTAGTCCTCCCACTGACACCAATGATGGGGCACTAGTCCTCCCACTGGTGTGCATTGGAAGAGGGGTAGTCTTATACGGCGAGTATAGCCCAAACACTACATTTTAGCAGGAAAAGTAGGGGGTCGTCTTATACGCCGGCAAATACTGTATATTGGAATTTGTATATTCACCCACATTTCATTTTTTTATACATCCCCTATTGGTGCGGCTTCACTGACTCGAACGGGTGAGTTTGACTGGAGGTGCCACCTGTCAGCTCCACAAGCCGAGTTAAGTTTGCTGCGGCTGTGATGCAAAGTCTCGCAGCGACCACATTTCTACAATCTCCCTATGGCTGTATGATAGATTTTAGATGGCCATGAAAACCACGGCTTAATGGCCCGTTTTTGCCACAGCCCCCTTTAATGGCTGCCTATGTGAAAGAGGCCTTGGGCTGAAGATACTACTTACCTGGCAGTAAGCAGATAAGGAATATGACTTCTCTGGCTGTTCTTGGCCCTTCAGAATACACTGGATTAAGAGGCTGAACAAGACAGCCAGGCAGCTAACCTTTTTACAATACCCCCCCTCCCCCCCTTAGTTCTCAGACTATGCAAGAAGGAGTAGGAGGATTACACCAATGGTCAAAAAGTCCAAAGTGGTATTTTAATAAAGAATAAATTCCATGAAAGCCGGTGTGTATCGGGGTGGGGGGGTCTGGATACCCCCTTTTTATGAGGACTACAGCACAAGCAAAAAGTGCATATAAAAGTTCACATACGCCCTCCTAACCCTCTTGTATTGAGCTGTATTGTTGCTGTATTGTCTCCTTTATATTGTAAAGTGCTGAGCAAACTGTTGGCTATATAAATCCTGTATAATAACAATATACACTCACCGGACACTTTATTAGGTATACCTACTCAATTGCTTGGTAACACAAATTGCTGATCAGCCAATCACATGGCAGCAAGTCAATGCATTTAGGCATCTAGACGTGGTGAAGACGACTTGCTGAAGTTCAAACTGAGCATCAGAATGGGGAATAAAGGGGATTTAGGTGACTTTGAATGTGGCATGGTTGTTGGTACCAGGCGGGCTGGTCTGAGTATTTCAATAACTGCTGATCTGTATGGAGTGCATGGGTTGTTACCGACATGTGGGGAAAATTTCATGTCATGAGCACCTTTAGAAATATATTTACAGAGAAAAATGGTGACGTGTTCAATACTTATTTTACCCGCTATAGCTGTTTGTTTGTCTGTGTCCATGTGCAGAGTGAATGTAATGGGAGGGATTTCATAATTGTCAATCAACTGGAAAATTCTTCCTGCATTTAAAGGAAGTGATATGTAAATACTAAAGCAGCCAACACTCTAAACTGATACCTTAACAGTCAGTGTAATCAAATAATAAAATAGTGCAGCGCTAAAAAACACCATAAATAATATTCAAATCAATAAATCATGCAATTGTCACACACAAAACAATAATTAGTGATAAGATCAATATAGATGTATATGGTGTACATACTAACTAAAGTGCTCACAAAGTGCATCCTGAGGTCATCTACACGGCCTCTATAAGGTGTCATCAATACCACACAAATGATTGGTAAACAATAAACCCCCCAACACCTCCTACTTAAGTAGGTATATCATGAAACTCCTAAGAATGGGGAAATAACACACAAAGGGACTTGTGCAAAATATATAAATACCATACAGTGACCAAACTAATTATTAAATACAAAATGCAATCATAAATAAAAACTGTAAAAAAGGTATATAAATAAATATATATGTAACAGATAAAGTCTCTAATAGTCCATAAATCTTCAAAATCAATTGTGCTTCAAAAAAACTTCCATGCAGAGTGAAAAGTTTGTGAAAATTGTGATGGTGTCTACACACATATCCTCAGTGGCTAAATTGCCCCCTCACCTCCTTTTAGCGAGCCACTGGGCCACCTCGCTTTCAGGATCACTCCAGGATCCTTCTCTGGCAATAGCTGGTATCAGAAGAAATCCACCTGTGGCCCCTCTCTGGTAGGTAACACGGTTCTCCAGGCCTCCCATGACATGTACATCTGCTATATAACATACTCTCCCATACCCCCCATGGTGAGAGACAAAAGATCCTCCACAGTGTAGTAATTACAGTAATAAAGCCTTTATTTCACCCCCTTCCAGTCCGGACACTTTCACCCCCTTCCTGTCCAGGGCAATTTTCAGCTTTCAGCACTATCACACTTTGAATGACAATTGCGCGGTCATGCAACACTGTACCCATATGAATTTTGTACCATTTTTTTGAGACAGATAAAGCTTTATTTTGGTGGTATTTATTCACCGCTGGGATTTTTATTTTTTTTTGCTATGTAAATGAAAATGTCCAAAAAAATTTTTAAAAAGTGTTTTTCTTATAAAATTTTGCAAATAAATAATCTTTCATCATAAATCTTGACAAAAATTTATTCCGTTATATTTTTAGTAAAATAAAAATAAGCCAAATTAGTTTAAAACCAAAAATGAAAATTTTTAAACTTTTTTTTACATTTTTATTTTTTTATATTATTATTTGGTTTTTTTTTTTTTGTTTTTTTTTACATACTGTCACCCTAGCAGTACAGTGTCACCATGGTGACACTGTACTACTTGTGGGGGTGATGAAGATTTTTTTTTTTTTACAGTGATTGCTTTTAAACCCACATAGGATGTAAAAGCAATCATTTCTCTTTCTCTCTGTCTGCATTCTTGCAGCCATTGAGAAGTACTGAGTGAGCTGTGATTGGTCACACCTTGTCACATGGTACAAGGCTGTTGTGAATAGCCTTGTACCATGTGACCTCTGTGATCATTCACAGATTTCACACGTAGTAAGCAATGATGTCACAAGTGACATCTTGCTTACTACTTTGCATGTGATCACTGATTGGCCTATCAGTGATCACATGATCGGGACCTCGTACAGAGGTCCCGTCCGATGATCGGTGTTTCACTGTGTCCTGAGGACACAGCGGGCACCGGATCGTGGTGCTGAACGCTCCCAAGGAGTGCGCACAGCTAGAAAAGGCGGGTGCCGTTTATGAACGGCAACCCGCCCCTGGAGTACCACCGCCCTGCCGTTTATAAACAGCAGGCGGACGGCAAGAGGTTAAATAACAAATGCCCACTCACTTGTATAACATCACAAAATCACATATAAACCTCATGCTTGGGTGTACTGCATGGCTTAGGGAAATTGGGTGTCCTAAGATGGCGTCCACGCCGGATGTGCGTCACCACGTGCCGGAAACTGCGTCACTGCGTACCAACGCGTTGCGTCACTGAAATCACTCAGGGTAAGTCATGTGATTTCAATGACGCACTGAGGATATGTGTGTACACACGATCACAATTTTCACAAAGTTTTCACTCTGCATGGAAGTTTTTTTGAAGTTTTTTGAGTATCTCACCAAAAATGACATTTATGTTGCAGAGGATGCCCAATATCCGACTTGTATCTTAGTGCAGACTTCTGGGAAATCAGCCAACCAATCACACAAGCAGGAAATGACATTTGTGGGGGGCGCTCTGTACACCATCTGTGTGTAGAACACCTCCAGGCTGCCATGTTGTATATTACAGAAGATCACAGCGCTGATGACTGAACAGGAAAGGTCATTTCTAATAACATTCAATTACAATATGACTTGTGTCACAATTCTATACACTACAAGAGATTTTTATTTGCCAATTTTTTTCCCCACGAACTACAGAACACGCAGATTAAAAAAAAAAATCTGTATTTATTGAGTTACAAAGAGAACAAGAAAAAGGTTCAATATAGAGAGCACTTCGTGTAATCCAGAATACAAGCACATATGTTACATACAGGCAGTAAATAAGGGGGGGGGATTATATACAGGCAATAAATAAGGGGGGTGGTAAATACAGGTAGAAGAGAAGAGGGCGTTATATACAGGCAGTAAAGAAGGGAGTGTTACATACAGGCAGAAGAGAAGGGGGGATTATATACAGGCAGTAAATAAGGGGGGTGGTAAATACAGGCAGAAGAGAAGAGGGAGTTATATACAGGCAGTAAAGAGGGGGGGTTATATACAGGCAGTAGAAAAGGGGAAGTTGTATATTCAGGCAGTGGGAGGAGGGTGGAGGTATATACAGCCAGTAGAGAATGGGGGGGTATTTACAAGCAGTGGGGAAAGGGAGGTATAGTTGGCAGTAAAGAAGGGGGGGGGTTATATAGAGGCTTAGTATATACTATGAATGCAGAGTGAGGGATAAGTGGTCAGTTTTTTTAAGGGGGGGAGGTAATATTGCGGTATATATGAGCGGTGGCAATGTATAAAGGAAGTGTGAGGTGTATATACAGGATCAGCGCTCAGTATACAGTGGGGGAGGGGTGTGGTGTACATACAAAAGAGGGGGGAGGGGTGTGGTGTATATACAGAGGAGGGGGGAGGGGTGTGGTGTATATACAGGGAGGGGGAGTAGGACTCACCGGGAAGTATATGAAGGGATTGGCCGGCCGGGGGTTGCTATGAAGGCAGAAACATCTGTAACTGTCCACCAATCAGCTTCATTCTTCCATGCTCAAAGCTTAACTACATCAGGTGAATAGAGAAGCTGATTGGTCACCATGCACAGCCTCTCCTGTGTTGATAAATTCACCGCACTGTGATTGGCTGAGTGGAATAGGAGCTCAGTACATGTCCCTCCCCCAGCTTTAGTTCAGGTTCTCATCTATTCTGTGCTGGGGGGAGGGGCATAGGAGGTAATAGATCCCAATGTCTGTATAAAGAGGACCTGTCACCCGGCATCATATCACAGATCTATTTTCTGGATTCATATTTTTGTATGTGACACATGTATGGGACGTTATCAATGTTTGTAAATGTTGTCAGGGTGGAGTGACTGAGAACCATTTCAGTTTTGGGTTTTATATATTTTATCATCATCCCGACAATCCTGGTGTTAGAGGCACCGTATTGGTTTCTGGGGGGAATGGGCGGAGCTTGTATGTCCATATATGGTCATGTGACTAGTGTGGATTTGAAAGGATTTTTTTTAAAGTGGGCGGGGCTTGTACACCCACATATGGTCATGATAGAGGAAGTGATGTCACAGTGAGCAGATTCTATAAATAGAAGTCAGCACAGCAGTCAGCCATTTCATTTGAGCGGTGCACAGGAGAGGACGTGGTTTCAGATTTCTCTGAGATTGGAGTTTCAATCTTTGGACTGAAGAGGACGTCATCATGAACGCCTGGAAAGCCTGGAAGAGATTTTATCGTTTTACCAACAAGTTGGATGAAATCATGACAGCGTGCGAGGAGGCCAGAGAGAATATCTGTCTGAGGATTCGTAGAGTCGGCCAATGGTTTCTCCATTGTTTTCAGGGATTCGCAGAATTTGGAAAAACGGCTTGGAAATGCAGTAAGTGTTTATATGGATGTTGTACGGCGTAAGAGGAGGAGATTATAGGAGGAGGGAGGAGCTTAGTGTTCGCTCCCAATGTTAGTTCTATTCAGACAGAAGAATCCTCTAATAATAGATCCCACACAGGACTTTAGTAATAATAAGAATCCTCCGAGACTAAAAACAATCATCTTGTGATAGGATTATCTTTAGTATTAGTAAGAATCCTCCATGCCAGGACCGAGGATTGCCATCCTGTGCGGGTCGCAGGATTGGTGCAAACCAGAGGGACAGACAGGAGGGAAGAAGGAAGAATCACTACTGGAGGCAGGATCCCCCAGGAGGAAAACAAAGCCAGGACTTAGCATTTATATTGTTAGTCACTTGCCTACCGGGCACTTTTACCCCCTTCCTGCCCAGGACAGTTCTCACCTTTCAGTGCTGATGCACTTTGAATGCATATGGCGCTGCACTTTGAATGAAGATCTAATTTCTTGAGGCCCAAAAACACCAGAACAGTATAAATACCCCCAAAATGACCGCTTTTCAGAAAGAAGACAGTCTGAGGTATTTAGTAAGAGGCATGGCGAGTTTTCTGAAGTTTTTTGTAATAATTCACCAGTGCAGTACAGTGTCATCATATGACTGGCTAGGTGGTGATCAGGGACACTGACTGGTGACAGTTTTTTTTTTTAGAATACTTTAAAAAATTTTAATTAACAAATGGCGGCCCAATTCTTGGAGGGTGTCATATGACGTCCTCCCATGATAATAGGGATCCCGCTCGGCCATCATTGTACAATAGGGTTCCCGCTCGGCCATCATTGTACAATAGGGATCCCGCTCGGCCATCACTGTACAATAGGGATCCCGCTCGGCCATCACTGTACTATAGGGATCCCGCTCGGCCACCATTGTACAATAGGGATCCCGCTCGGCCGTCATTGTACAATAGGGATCTCACTCGGCCATAATTGTACAATAGGGATTCCGCTCGGCTGTCACTGTACAATAAGGTTTCTGCACGGCCGTCATTCTACAATAGGGATCAAGCTCAGTCTTCACTGTACAATAGGGATCCCGCACGGCCGTCATTGTACAACAGGGTTCCCGCACGGCCCTCATTGTACAACAGGGATCCCGCTCGGACATCATTGTACAATAGGGATCCCGCTCTTCCGACATTGTACAATAGGGAACAAGCTCGGCCATCATTGTACAATAGGGATCCCACTCGGCCGTCACTGTACAATAGGGATCCCGCACGGCCGTCATTGTACAACAGGGTTCCCGCACGGCCCTCATTGTACAACAGGGATCCCACTCGGACGTAATTGTACAATAGGGATCCCGCTCTTCCGACATTGTACAATAGGGTTCCCGCACATACGTCACTGTACAATAGGGATCCCGTACGGCTGTCATTGTACAATAGAGATCCCGCTCAGCCGTCATTGTACAATAGGGATCCCGCTTGGCCGTCATTGTACAACAGGGTTTCTGCACGGCCGTCATTGTACAATAGGGATCCCGCTCTTCCGACATTGTACAATAGGGTTCCCGCACATACGTCACTGTACAATAGGGATCCCGTACGGCTGTCATTGTACAATAGGGATCCCGCTCGGCCGTCATTGTACAATAGAGATCCCGCTCAGCCGTCATTGTACAATAGGGATCCCGCTTGGCCGTCATTGTACAACAGGGTTTCTGCACGGCCGTCATTGTACAATAGGGATTCCGCTCTTCCGACATTGTACAATAGGGATCCCGCTCAGCCATCCTTGTACAAAATGGATCCTGCTCGGCCGTCATTGTACAATAGGGATCCCGCTCAGCCATCCTTGTACAAAAGGGATCCTGCTCGGCCGTCATTGTAAAATAGGGATTCCGCTGGGCTGTCACTGTACAATAGGGTTCCCGCACGGCCGTCATTGTACAATAGGGATCAAGCTCGGCCGTCATTGTACAATAGGGATACCACTCGGACGTCATTGTACAATAGGGATCCCGCTCTTCCGACATTGTACAATAGGGTTCCCGCACGTACCTCACTGTACAATAGGGATCCCGTATGGCCGTCATTGTATAATAGGGTTCCCGCTTAGCTGTCATTGTACAATAGGGATCCCGCTCGGCCGTCATTGTACAATAGGGATCCCGCTCGGCCGTCATTGTACAATAGGGATCCCGCTCGGCCGTCATTGTACAATAGGGATCCCGCTCGGCCGTCATTGTACAATAGGGATCCCGCTCGGCCGTCATTGTACAATAGAGTTCCCGCACGTACGTCACTGTACAATAGGGATGCCGTTCGGCCGTCACTGTACAATAGGGATCAAGCTCGGCTGTCATTGTACAACAGGGTTCCTGCACGGCCGTCATTGTACAATAGAGATTCCGCTCGGCTGTCATTCTACAATAGGGATCCCGCTCGGCCGTCACTGTACAATATGGTTCCTGCACGTACGTTACAGTAGAATAGGGATCCCGTACGGCCGTCATTTGTATAATAGGGTTCCTGCTTACCTGTCAATATACAATAGGGATCCCGCTCGGCTGTTATTGTACAATAGGGATGCCGCTCGGCCGTCATTGTACAGTAGGGATCCCGCTTGGCCGTCATTGTACAACAGGGATCCTGCACGGCCCTCATTGTACAACAGGTATCCCGCTCGGACGTCATTGTACAATAGGGATCCCGCTCTTCCGAAATTGTACAATAGGGTTCCCGCACGTACGTCACTGTACAATAGGGATCCCGTACGGCCGTCATTGTATAATAGGGTTCCCGCTTGGCCGTCATTGTACAACAGGGTTCCTGCACGGCCGTCATTGTACAACAGGGTTCCTGCACGGCCGTCATTGTACAATAGGGATCCCGCTCTGCCGTCATTGTACAATAGGGATCCCGCTTGGCCGTCATTGTACAACAGGGTTCCTGCACGGCCGTCATTGTACAACAGGGTTCCTGCACGGCCGTCATTGTACAATAGGGATCACGCTCTTCCGACATTGTACAATAGGGATCCCGCTCGTCCATCCTTGTACAATAGGGATCCTGCTCGGCCGTCATTGTACAATAGGGATCCTGCTTGGCCGTCATTGTACAATAGGGATCTCACTCGGCCGTCATTGTACAATAGGGATTCTGCTCGGCTGTCACTGTACAATAGGGTTCCCGCACGGCCATCATTCTACAATAGGGATCAAGCTCGGCCGTCATTGTACAATAGGGATCCCGCTCGGACGTCATTTTACAATAGGGATCCCGCTCGGACGTCATTTTACAATAGGGATCTCGCTCTTACGACATTGTACAATAGGGTTCCCGCACGTACGTCACTGTACAATAGGGATCAGGCTCGGCCCTCATTGTACAATAGGTGTAATGGAACCGACCCCAGGCTGCGCTGGGGTACTTCCGTTAGACTACCGATTCCCTATCCGAACACCGACAACAGACAACACAGCAATGGCCATCATTGTACAGTAGGGATCCCGCACGACCGTCACTGTACAATAGGGTTCCCGCACGGCCGTCACTGTACAATAGGGTTCCTGAACGACCGTCACTGTACAATAGGGTTCCCGCACGGCCGTCATTCTACAATGGGGTTCCCGCTCAGCCGTCATTCTACAAGGTTCCCGCTCAGCCGTCATTCTACAAGGTTCCCGCACGGCTGTCATTGTACAATAGGTGTAACGGAACAAACCCCAGGCTTTGCTTGGGTACTTTGCTTGACTACCACTACCCTGTCTGAACACCACAGCAATGGCTGTCATTGTACAATAGGGTTCCCGCTCAGCAGTTATTGTACAATAGGGGTCCCACTTTGCCGTCATTGTACAATAGGGATCTCGCACGGCCGTCATTGTACAATAGGGATCCCGCACGGCCGTCATTGTACAATAGGGTTCCCGCATGGCCGGAATTGTACAATAGGGTTCCCGCTCGGCCGTCATTGTACAATAGGGATCCCGCTCGGCAGTTATTGTACAATAGGGATCCTACTTTGCTGTCATTGCACAATAGGGATCTAGCTCGGCCGTCATTGCACAATAGGGATCCCGCACGGCCGTCATTGTACAATAGGGTTCCCGCACGGACGTCATTGTACAATAGGGATCCTGCTCGGCCCTCATTGTACAACAGGGATCCCGCTCGGACGTCATTGTATAATAGGGATCCCGCTCTTCCGACATTGTACAATAGGGTTCCCGCACGTACGTCATTGTATAATAGGGATCCCGTACGGCCGTCATTGTATAATAGGGTTCCCGCTTAGCTGTCTTTATACAATAGGGATCCCGCTTGCCCGTCATTGTACAATAGGGATCCCGCTCGGCCGTCATTGTACAACAGGGTTCCTGCACGGCCGTCATTGTACAATAGGGATCCCGTACGGCCGTCATTGTATAATAGGGTTCCCGCTTAGCTGTCTTTATACAATAGGGATCCCGCTTGGCCGTCATTGTACAATAGGGATCCCGCTCGGCCGTCATTGTACAACAGGGTTCCTGCACGGCCGTCATTGTACAACAGGGTTCCTGCACGGCCGTCATTGTACAATAGGGATCCCGCTCGGCCGTCATTGTACAATAGGGATCCCGCTTGGCCGTCATTGTACAACAGGGTTCCTGCACGGCCGTCATTGTACAACAGGGTTCCCGCACGGCCCTCATTGTACAACAGGGATCCCGCTCGGACGTCATTGTGCAATAGGGATTCCGCTCTTCCGACATTGTACAATTGGGATCCCGTACGACCGTCATTGTATAATAGGGTTCCCGCTTAGCTGTCTTTATACAATAGGGATCCCGCTCGGCCGTCATTGTACAATAGGGATCCCGCTCGGCCGTCATTGTACAATAGGGATCCCGCTTGGCCGTCATTGTACAACAGGGTTCCTTCACGGCCGTCATTGTACAATAGGGATCCCGCTCTTCCGACATTGTACAATAGGGATCCCGCTCGGCCATCCTTGTACAATAGGGATCTCACTCGGCCATCCTTGTACAATAGGGATCCTGCTCGGCCGTCATTGTACAATAGGGATCCTGCTTGGCCGTCATTGTACAATAGGGTTCCCGCACGGCCATCATTCTACAATAGGGATCAAGCTCGGCCGTCATTTTACAATAGGGATCCCGCTCTTCCGACATTGTACAATAGGGTTCCCGCACGTACGTCACTGTACAATAGGGATCCCGTACGGCCGTCATTGTATAATAGGGTTCCCGCTTAGCTGTCATTGTACAATAGGGATCCCGCTCGGCCGTCATTGTACAATAGGGATCAGGCTCGGCCGTCATTGTACAATAGAGTTCTCGCACGTACGTCACTGTACAATAGGGATCAGGCTCGGCCGTCATTGTACAATAGGGATCCCGCACGACCGTCACTGTACAATAGGTTTCGCGCACGGCCGTCACTGTACAATAGGGTTCCCGCTCGGCCGTCACTGTACAATAGGGTTCCCGCTCGGCCGTCGCTGTACAATAGGGTTTCTCGCACGGCCGTCACTGTACAATAGGGTTCCTGAACGACCGTCACTGTACAATAGGGTTCTTGAATGACCGTCACTGTACAATAGGGTTCCCGCACGGCCGTCATTCTACAATGGGGTTCCCGCTCAGCCGTCATTCTACAAGGTTCCCGCACGGCCGTCATTCTACAAGGTTCCCTCACGGCTGTCATTGTACAATAGGTGTAACGGAACAAACCCCAGGCTTTGCTTGGGTACTTTGCTTGACTACCACTACCCTGTCTGAACACCACAGCAATGGCTGTCATTGAACAATAGGGATCCCGCTCAGCAGTTATTGTACAATAGGGATCCCACTTTGCCGTCATTGTACAATAGGGATCTCGCTCGGCCGTCATTGCACAATAGGGATCCCGCACGGCCGTCATTGTACAATAGGGTTCCCGCACGGACGTCATTGTACAATAGGGATCCCGCTCGGCCGTCACTGTACAACAGGGTTCCCGCATGGCCGTCATTGTACAATAGGGTTCCCACATGGCTGTCATTGTACAATAGGGTTCCCGCACGGCCGTCATTGTACAATAGGGATCCCGCTCGGCCGTCAATGTACAATAGGGTTCCCGTACAGCTGTCGTACAATAGGGTTCCCGCTAAGCCGTCATTGTACAATAGGGATCCCGCTCGGCCGTTGTTGTACAATAGGGTTCCCACATGGCTGTCATTGTACAATAGGGTTCCCGCTCGGCCGTCATTGTACAATAGGGATCCCGCTCGGCCGTCAATGTACAATAGGGATCCCGCTTGGACGTCATTCTACAAAAGGGATCCCGCTGTGCCGTCATTATACAATAGGAATCCTGAACGGCCGTCATTGTACAATAGGGTTCCCGTACAGCTGTCATTGTACAATAGGGTTCCCGCTAAGCCGTCATTGTACAATAGGGATCCTGCTCGGCCGTTGTTGTTCAATAGGGATCCCGCTTTGCCGTCATTGTACAATAAGGATTCCGCTCGGCCGTCATTGTACAATAGGGATCCCGCTCGGCCGTTATTGTACAATAGGGATCCCGCTCGGCCGTCATTGTACAATAGGGTTCCCGCTCGGCCGTCATTGTACAATAGGGTTCCCGCTCGGCCATCACTGTACAATAGGGATCCCGCTCGGCCGTCATTGTACAGTAGGGTTCCCGCTCGGCCATCACTGTACAGTAGGGATCCCGCTCGGCCGTCATTGTACAATAGGGTTCCCGCTCGGCCATCACTGTACAATAGGGATCCCGCTCGGCCATCACTGTACAATAGGGTTCCTGCACGGCCGTCATTGTACAATAGGGATCCCGCTCGGCCATCCTTGTACAATAGGGATCTCACTCGGCCATCCTTGTACAATAGGGATCCTGCTCGGCCGTCATTGTACAATAGGGATCCTGCTTGGCCGTCATTGTACAATAGGGTTTCCGCACGGCCATCATTCTACAATAGGGATCAAGCTCGGCCGTCATTTTACAATAGGGATCCCGCTCTTCCGACATTGTACAATAGGGTTCCCGCACGTACGTCACTGTACAATAGGGATCCCGTACGGCCGTCATTGTATAATAGGGTTCCCGCTTAGCTGTCATTGTACAATAGGGATCCCGCTCGGCCGTCATTGTACAATAGGGATCAGGCTCGGCCGTCATTGTACAATAGAGTTCCCGCACGTACGTCACTGTACAATAGGGATCAGGCTCGGCCGTCATTGTACAATAGGGATCCCGCACGACCGTCACTGTACAATAGGTTTCGCGCACGGCCGTCACTGTACAATAGGGTTCCCGCTCGGCCGTCACTGTACAATAGGGTTCCCGCACGGCCGTCACTGTACAATAGGGATCCCGCACGGCCGTCACTGTACAATAGGGATCCCGCACGACCGTCACCGTACAATAGGGTTTCTCGCACGGCCGTCACTGTACAATAGGGTTCCTGAACGACCGTCACTGTACAATAGGGTTCCCGCACGGCCGTCATTCTACAATGGGGTTCCCGCTCAGCCGTCATTCTACAAGGTTCCCGCTCGGCAGTCATTCTACAATAGGTGTAACGGAACAAACCCCAAGCTTTGCTTGGGTACTTTGCTTGACTACCACTACCCTGTCTGAACACCACAGCAATGGCTGTCATTGAACAATAGGGATCCCTCTCAGCAGTTATTGTACAATAGGGATCCCACTTTGCCGTCATTGTACAATAGGGATCTCGTTCGGCCGTCATTGCACAATAGGGATCCCGCACGGCCGTCATTGTACAATAGGGTTCCCGCACGGACGTCATTGTACAATAGGGATCCCGCTCGGCCGTCACTGTACAACAGGGTTCCCACATGGCTGTCATTGTACAATAGGGTTCCCGCACGGCCGTCATTGTACAATAGGGATCCCGCTCGGCCGTCAATGTACAATAGGGATCCCGCTTGGACGTCATTCTACAAAAGGGATCCCGCTGTGCCGTCATTATACAATAGGAATCCTGAACGGCCGTCATTGTACAATAGGGTTCCCGTACAGCTGTCATTGTACAATAGGGTTCCCGCTTGGCTGTCATTGTACAATAGGGATCCCGCTAAGCCGTCATTGTACAATAGGGATCCCGCTCGGCCGTTGTTGTACAATAGGGATCCCGCTTTGCCGTCATTGTACAGTAGGGATTACGCTCGGCCGTCATTGTACAACAGGGTTCCCGCTTGGCCGTCATTGTACAATAGGTGTAATGGAACCGACCCCAGGCTGCGCTGGGGTACTTCCGTTAGACTACCGCTTCCCTATCCGAATACCGACAACAGACACCACAGCAATGGCCATCATTGTACAATAGAGATCCCGCTCGGCCCTCACTGTACAATAGGGTTCCTGCACGGCCGTCACTGTATAATAGGGTTCCTGCACGGCGGTCATTCTACAATAGGGTTCCCGCACGGCCGTCACTGTATAATAGGGTTCCTGCACGGCGGTCATTCTACAATAGGGTTCCCGCACAGCCGTCATTCTACAATAGGGTTCCCGCACGGCCGTCATTCTACAATAGGGTTCCCGCTCCGCCATCATTGTACAATAGGGATCCCACTTTGCCGTCATTGTACAATAGGGATCCTGCTCGGCCATCATTGTACAATAGGGTTCCCGCACAGCCCTCATTCTACAATAGGGTTCCAGCTTGACTGTCATTGTACAATAGGTGTAACGGAACCGATCCAATGCTTTCTTGGGTACTTTACGTTGCTTGACTACCACTACCCTGTCTGAACACCACAGCAATGGTTGTCATTTTACAATAGGGTTCCCACACGGCCGTAATTGTACAATAGGGATCCCACTTTGCCGCCATTGTACAATAGGGATCCCGTATGGCCGTCATTGTACAATAGGGTTCCCGCTCGGCTGTCATTGTACAATAGGGATCCCGCTTTACCGTCATTGTACAACAGGGTTCCTGCACGGCCGTCATTGTACAACAGGGTTCCCTCTCAACCACCATTGTAAAACAGGGTTCCCGCTCGGCCATCATTGTACAACAGGGTTCCCGCTCGGCCATCATTGTACAACAGGGTTCCCGCTCGGCCATCATTGTACAACAGGGTTACCGCTCGGCCGTCATTCTACAACAGGGTTCCCGCTCGGCCGTCATTCTACAACAGGGTTCCCGCTCGGCCGTCATTCTACAATAGGGTTCTCGCTCGGCCATCATTCTACAATAGGGTTCTCACAGGGCCGTCATTCTACAATAGGGTTCCCGCTCGGCCGTCATTCTACAATAGGGTTCCCGCACGGCCGTCATTCTAAAATAGGGTTCCCGCTCGGCCGTCATTCTACAATAGGGTTCCCTCTCGGATGTCATTCTACAATAGGGTTCCCGCACGGCCGTCATTCTACAATAGGGTTCCCGCTCGGCCGTCATTCTACAATAGGGTTCTCGCACGGCCGCCACTGTGCAATCCTGATCCCGCTTGGCCGTCATTGTACAATAGTCTTCACGCTCGGCCGTCATTGTACAATAGGGATCCCGCACAGCCGTCCTTGTACAATAGGGTTGCCGCTTGGCTGTCATTGTATAATATGGTTCCCGCATGGCCGTCTTTGTACAATAGGGTTCCCGCTCGGCTGTTATTTTACAATAGGGTTCCCCTTCGGCTGTCATTATACAATAGGGTTCCCACACGGCTGTCAGTGTACAATAGGCCGGGCGGGAAGGAATTAGGAATACCCCAATTTAAAAACAATTGTAGGACTTATGCATATATATGTGTGAAAGAGACCACAATAACAGCGCTCTTAAATTGCAACTAAAATAAATAAATAAATGAATGAAATAAATGTGTACGGGATGTACTGGATGAAAGGGGTGTACAGGATGTAAGGGATGTACTGGATGTAAGGGGTGTACAGGATGTAAGGGATGTACTGGATGAAAGGGATGTACTGGATGTAAGGGATGTACGGGATGTACTGGATGTAAGGGGTGTACAGGATGTAAGGGATGTACAGGATGTAAGGGGTATACAGGATGTAAGGGGTGTACGGGATGTACTGGATGTACTGGATGTAAGGGATGTACTGGATGTAAGGGGTGTACAGGATGTACTGGATGTACTGGATGTAAGGCCAAGCAGATATTCTAACAGGAAGCTTCACTGATCTACCACGGCGTTCCATAGTGTCACGGTAGTTCATTAAAAACTACAAACCAACAGCCACTAAGGCTGCCAGGACTTGCAGTTCATTCATGGAAGTCTGTGAATGAATGACCCGGCCATGTGGGTGGAGCCCCACACAGCCGAGCTGTTTTCAAATTTTGCAGATATTAGGTGGGGGGGGGGGGGGGCTGGCGATTCTGCAGCTCTGGGAACATGTTACATGATTTTGATTTATTATCTCTTGCATATCGGCACCCCAGCTGTAGTTGTCAGATCTCGGCTCGGTGGGGGAAAGCAATCCCTTCCTTTAATTACTTGCTGCTCTGGGCAATTTTTTTAATTTTTCACATATGTGTAAATATCAGTATTTTTTGCTATAAAACTCTCATTCATTATATACTTTCTGAAAGCAGAGGCCCTGGAGAATAAAGTGGTGGCTGTGGCAATTTTTTTATGTCACATGATATTTGTGCAGCTTTTCATTTAACACAAATTTTTAGGAAAAAATATACACTAAAATTAATATTACTTGTTTTGTATGGGTTTGATGGTCAGCCGGATGTTCACCAGCCATTTTATTTATGGTCATTTTGGAATCTCCTTTTATAGAGATACCGTATTTTCCGGCGTATTAGACAACTTTTTACCCCTTGAAAATCTTCTCAAAAGTCGGGGGTCGTCTTATACGCTGGTATACGGCATACTGACACTTTTTAGGCGGGTGGCGCGGTGCCGCCGCGGCCCCCCCCCCTTCCAACGGAAGGGACACTAAGTACAGGGGTGGGCAGGGGCTGTTTCTTACCTGGCTCTGGTCCCACGACGATCCGGTCCAGGAAGCGCGGCTGCTCCTTCAGTTCGGCCACTGGATGTTCGCGCGGCTGCTCGGCTCCGCCTCCTCAGGAGCAGCAGGTAAGTGTTCAGTGTAGAGGTGCTGCTGCAACTACATATGCTGGCTGTAGCAGCACCATACTAGAACAGGGTCAGCAAGTGTAATTGGTGTCAGTGGGAGGAATAGTGCCCCATCATTGGTGTCACTGATACCAATGATGGAACACTATTCCTCCCACTGACACCAATGTTGGGGCACTATTCCTCCCACTGACACCAACAATGGGGCACTATTCCTCCCCCCACTGACACCAACGATGGGGCACTATTCCCCCCCCCCACTGACACCAATCATGGGGCACTATTCCACCCCCCACTGACACCAATGATGGAACACCATTCCTCCCACTGACACCAATGTTGGGAAACTATTCCTCCCACTAACACCAATGATGGGGCACTATTCCCCCCACTAACACCAATGATGGGGCACTATTCCCCCCACTGATACTAATGATGGGGCACTATTTCTGCCACTAATACCAATGATGGGGCACTATTCCTCCCACTGACACCAATGATGGGGCACTATTCCTCCCACTGACACCGATGATGGGGCACTATTCCTCCCACTAACACCAATGATGGGGCACTATTCCTCCCACTGACACCAATGATGGGGCACTAGTCCTCCCACTGACACCGATGATGGGGCACTATTCCTCCCACTGGTGTGCATTGGAAGAGGGGTAGTCTTATACGGCGAGTATAGCCCAAACACTACATTTTAGCAGGAAAAGTAGGGGGTCGTCTTATACGCCGGCAAATACTGTATATTGGAATTTGTATATTCACCAACATTTCATTTTTTTATACATCCCCTATTGGTGCGGCTTCACTGACTCGAACGGGTGAGTTTGACTGGAGGTGCCACCTGTCAGCTCCACAAGCCGAGTTAAGTTTGCTGCGGCTGTGATGCAAAGTCTTGCAGCGACCACATTTCTACAATCTCCCTATGGCTGTATGATAGATTTTAGATGGCCATGAAAACCACGGCTTAATGGCCCGTTTTTGCCACAGCCCCCTTTCCTGGCTGCCTATGTGAAAGAGGCCTTGGGCTGAAGATACTACTTACCTGGCAGTAAGCAGATAAGGAATATGACTTCTCTGGCTGTTCTTGGCCCTTCAGAATACACTGGATTAAGAGGCTGAACAAGACAGCCAGGCAGCTAACCTTTTTACAATAACCCCCCCCCCCCCATTAGTTCTCAGACTATGCAAGAAGAAGTAGGAGGATTACACCAATGGTCAAAAAGTCCAAAGTGGTATTTTAATAAAGAATAAATTCCATGAAAGCCGGTGTGTATCGGGGTGGGGGGGTCTGGATACCCCCTTTTTATGAAGACTACAGCACAAGCAAAAAGTGCATATAAAAGTTCACATACGCCCTCCTAACCCTCTTGTATTGAGCTGTATTGTTGCTGTATTGTCTCCCTTTATATTGTAAAGTGCTGAGCAAACTGTTGGCTATATAAATCCTGTATAATAACAATATACACTCACCGGACACTTTATTAGGTACACCTACTCAATTGCTTGGTAACACAAATTGCTTATCAGCCAATCACATGGCAGCAAGTCAATGCATTTAGGCATCTAGACGTGGTGAAGACGACTTGCTGAAGTTCAAACTGAGCATCAGAATGGGGAATAAAGGGGATTTAGGTGACTTTGAATGTGGCATAGGTGTTGGTAGCAGGCGGGCTGGTCTGAGTATTTCAAAAACTGCTGATCTGTATGGAGTGCATGGGTTGTTACCGAAATGTGGGGAAAATTTCATGTCATGAGCACCTTTAGAAATATATTTACAGAGAAAAATGGTGACGTGTTCAATACTTATTTTACCCGCTATAGCTGTTTGTTTGTCTGTGTCCATGTGCAGAGTGAATGTAATGGGAGGGATTTCATAATTGTCAATCAACTGGAAAATTCTTCCTGCATTTAAAGGAAGTGATATGTAAATAATAAAGCAGCCAACACTCTAAACTGATACCTTAACAGTCAGTGTGATCAAATAATAAAATAGTGCAGCGCTAAAAAACACCATAAATAATATTCAAATCAATAAATCATGCGATTGTCACACACAAAACAATAATTAGTGATAAGATCAATATAGATGTATATGGTGTACATACTAACTAAAGTGCTCACAAAGTGCATCCTGAGGTCATCTACACGGCCTCTATAAGGTGTCATCAATACCACACAAATGATTGGGAAACAATAAACCCCCCAACACCTCCTACTTAAGTAGGTATATCATGAAACTCCTAAGAATGGGGAAATAACACACAAAGTGACTTGTGCAAAATATATAAATACCATACAGTGACCAAACTAATTATTACATACAAAATGCAATCATAAATAAAAACTGTAAAAAAGGTATATAAATAAATATATATGTAACAGATAAAGTCTCTAATAGTCCATAAATCTTCAAAATCAATTGTGCTTCAAAAAAACTTCCATGCAGAGTGAAAAGTTTGTGAAAATTGTGATGGTGTCTACACACATATCCTCAGTGGCTAAATTGCCCCCTCACCTCCTTTTAGTGAGCCACTGGGCCACCTCGCTTTCAGGATCACTCCAGGATCCTTCTCTGGCAATAGCTGGTATCAGAAGTAATCCACCTGTGGCCCCTCTCTGGTAGGTAACACGGTTCTCCAGGCCCCCCAGGACATGTACATCTGCTATATAACATACTCTCCCATACCCCCCATGGTGAGAGACAAAAGATCCTCCACAGTGTAGTAATTACAGTAATAAAGCCTTTATTTCACCCCCTTCCAGTCCGGACACTTTCACCCCCTTCCTGTCCAGGGCAAGTTTCAGCTTTCAGCACTATCACACTTTGAATGACAATTGCGCGGTCATGCAACACTGTACCCATATGAATTTTGTACAATTTTTTTGAGACAGATAAAGCTTTATTTTGGTGGTATTTATTCACCGCTGGGATTTTTATTTTTTTTTGCTATGTAAATGAAAATGTCCAAAAAAATTTTTAAAAAGTGGTTTTCTTATAAAATTTTGCAAATAAATAATCTTTCATCATAAATCTTGACAAAAATGTATTCCGTTATATTTTTAGTAAAATAAAAATAAGCCAAATTAGTTTAAAACCAAAAATGAAAATTTTTAAACTTTTTTTTACATTTTTATTTTTTTATATTATTATTTGGTTTTTTTTTTTTTGTTTTTTTTTACATACTGTCACCCTAGCAGTACAGTGTCACCATGGTGACACTGTACTACTTGTGGGGGTGATGAAGATTTTTTTTTTTTACAGTGATTGCTTTTAAACCCACATAGGATGTAAAAGCAATCATTTCTCTCTCTGTCTGCATTCTTGCAGCCATTGAGAAATACTGAGTGAGCTGTGATTGGTCACACCTTGTCACATGGTACAAGGCTGTTGTGAATAGCCTTGTACCATGTGACCTCTGTGATCATTCACAGATTTCACATGTAGTAAGCAATGATGTCACAAGTGACATCTTGCTTACTACTTTGCATGTGATCACTGATTGGCCTATCAGTGATCACATGATCGGGACCTCGTACAGAGGTCCCGTCCGATGATCGGTGTTTCACTGTGTCCTGAGGACACAGCGGGCACCGGATCGTGGTGCTGAACGCTCCCAAGGAGTGCGCATAGCTAGAAAAGGCGGGTGCCGTTTATGAACGGCAACCCGCCCCTGGAGTACCACCGCCCTGCCGTTTATAAACAGCAGGCGGACGGCAAGAGGTTAAATAACAAATGCCCACTCACTTGTATAACATCACAAAATCGCATATAAACCTCATGCTTGGGTGTACTGCATGGCTTAGGGAAATTGGGTGTCCTAAGATGGCGTCCACGCCGGATGTGCGTCACCACGTGCCGGAAGCTGCGTCACTGCGTACCAACGCGTTGCGTCACTGAAATCACTCAGGGTAAGTCATGTGATTTCAATGACGCACTGAGGATATGTGTGTAGACACGATCACAATTTTCACAAAGTTTTCACTCTGCATGGAAGTTTTTTTGAAGTTTTTTGAGTATTTCACCAAAAATGACATTTATGTTGCAGAGGATGCCCAATATCCGACTTGTATCTTAGTGCAGACTTCTGGGAAATCAGCCAACCAATCACACAAGCAGGAAATGACATTTGTGGGGGGCGCTCTGTACACCATCTGTGTGTAGAACACCTCCAGGCTGCCATGTTGTATATTACAGAAGATCACAGCGCTGATGACTGAACAGGAAAGGTCATTTCTAATAACATTCAATTACAATATGACTTGTGTCACAATTCTATACACTACAAGAGATTTTTATTTGCCAATTTTTTTCCCCACGAACTACAGAACACGCAGATTAAAAAAAAAAAATCTGTATTTATTGAGTTACAAAGAGAACAAGAAAAAGGTTCAATATAGAGAGCACTTCGTGTAATCCAGAATACAAGCACATATGTTACATACAGGCAGTAAATAAGGGGGGGGGATTATATACAGGCAATAAATAAGGGGGGTGGTAAATACAGGTAGAAGAGAAGAGGGCGTTATATACAGGCAGTAAAGAAGGGAGTGTTACATACAGGCAGAAGAGAAGGGGGGATTATATACAGGCAGTAAATAAGGGGGGTGGTAAATACAGGCAGAAGAGAAGAGGGAGTTATATACAGGCAGTAAAGAGGGGGGGTTATATACAGGCAGTAGAAAAGGGGAAGTTGTATATTCAGGCAGTGGGAGGAGGGTGGAGGTATATACAGCCAGTAGAGAATGGGGGGGTATTTACAAGCAGTGGGGAAAGGGAGGTATAGTTGGCAGTAAAGAAGGGGGGGGGTTATATAGAGGCTTAGTATATACTATGAATGCAGAGTGAGGGATAAGTGGTCAGTTTTTTTAAGGGGGGGAGGTAATATTGCGGTATATATGAGCGGTGGCAATGTATAAAGGAAGTGTGAGGTGTATATACAGGATCAGCGCTCAGTATACAGTGGGGGAGGGGTGTGGTGTACATACAAAAGAGGGGGGAGGGGTGTGGTGTATATACAGAGGAGGGGGGAGGGGTGTGGTGTATATACAGGGAGGGGGAGGAGGACTCACCGGGAAGTATATGAAGGGATTGGCCGGCCGGGGGTTGCTATGAAGGCAGAAACATCTGTAACTGTCCACCAATCAGCTTCATTCTTCCGTGCTCAAAGCTTAACTACATCAGGTGAATAGAGAAGCTGATTGGTCGCCATGCACAGCCTCTCCTGTGTTGATAAATTCACCGCACTGTGATTGGCTGAGTGGAATAGGAGCTCAGTACATGTCCCTCCCCCAGCTTTAGTTCAGGTTCTCATCTATTCTGTGCTGGGGGGAGGGGCATAGGAGGTAATAGATCCCAATGTCTGTATAAAGAGGACCTGTCACCCGGCATCATATCACAGATCTATTTTCTGGATTCATATTTTTGTATGTGACACATGTATGGGACGTTATCAATGTTTGTAAATGTTGTCAGGGTGGAGTGACTGAGAACCATTTCAGTTTTGGGTTTTATATATTTTATCATCATCCCGACAATCCTGGTGTTAGAGGCACCGTATTGGTTTCTGGGGGGAATGGGCGGAGCTTGTATGTCCATATATGGTCATGTGACTAGTGTGGATTTGAAAGGATTTTTTTTAAAGTGGGCGGGGCTTGTACACCCACATATGGTCATGATAGAGGAAGTGATGTCACAGTGAGCAGATTCTATAAATAGAAGTCAGCACAGCAGTCAGCCATTTCATTTGAGCGGTGCACAGGAGAGGACGTGGTTTCAGATTTCTCTGAGATTGGAGTTTCAATCTTTGGACTGAAGAGGACGTCATCATGAACGCCTGGAAAGCCTGGAAGAGATTTTATCGTTTTACCAACAAGTTGGATGAAATCATGACAGCGTGCGAGGAGGCCAGAGAGAATATCTGTCTGAGGATTCGTAGAGTCGGCCAATGGTTTCTCCATTGTTTTCAGGGATTCGCAGAATTTGGAAAAACGGCTTGGAAATGCAGTAAGTGTTTATATGGATGTTGTACGGCGTAAGAGGAGGAGATTATAGGAGGAGGGAGGAGCTTAGTGTTCGCTCCCAATGTTAGTTCTATTCAGACAGAAGAATCCTCTAATAATAGATCCCACACAGGACTTTAGTAATAATAAGAATCCTCCGAGACTAAAAACAATCATCTTGTGATAGGATTATCTTTAGTATTAGTAAGAATCCTCCATGCCAGGACCGAGGATTGCCATCCTGTGCGGGTCGCAGGATTGGTGCAAACCAGAGGGACAGACAGGAGGGAAGAAGGAAGAATCACTACTGGAGGCAGGATCCCCCAGGAGGAAAACAAAGCCAGGACTTAGCATTTATATTGTTAGTCACTTGCCTACCGGGCACTTTTACCCCCTTCCTGCCCAGGACAGTTTTCACCTTTCAGTGCTGATGCACTTTGAATGCATATGGCGCTGCACTTTGAATGAAGATCTAATTTCTTGAGGCCCAAAAACACCAGAACAGTATAAATACCCCCAAAATGACCGCTTTTCAGAAAGAAGACAGTCTGAGGTATTTAGTAAGAGGCATGGCGAGTTTTCTGAAGTTTTTTGTAATAATTCACCAGTGCAGTACAGTGTCATCATATGACTGGCTAGGTGGTGATCAGGGACACTGACTGGTGACAGTTTTTTTTTTTTAGAATAAAATTTTTTAGAATTTTAATTAACAAATGGCGGCCCAATTATTGGAGGGTGTCATATGACGTCCTCCCATGATAATAGGGTTCCCGCTCGGCCATCATTGTACAATAGGGATCCCGCTCGGCCATCACTGTACAATAGGGATCCCGCTCGGCCATCACTGTACAATAGGGATCCCGCTCGGCCGTCATTGTACAATAGGGATCCCGCTCGGCCGTCATTGTACAATAGGGATCCCGCCCGGCCGTCATTGTACAATAGGGATCCCGCTCGGCCGTCATTGTACAATAGGGATCCCGCTCGGCCATCACTGTACAATAGGGATCTCACTCGGCCATCATTGTACAATAGGGATTCCGCTCGGCTGTCACTGTACAGTAAGGTTGCCGCACGGCCGTCATTCTACAATAGGGATCAAGCTCGGCCATCATTGTACAATAGGGATCCCGCTCGGCTGTCACTGTACAATAATGTTCCCGCACGGTCGTCATTCTACAATAGGGATCAAGCTCGGCCATCATTGTACAATAGGGATCCCGCTCGGCCGTCACTGTACAATAGGGATCCCGCACGGCTGTCATTGTACAACAGGGTTCCCGCACGGCCCTTATTGTACAATAGGGATCCCGCTCGGACGTCATTGTACAATAGGGATCCCGCTCTTCCGACATTGTACAATAGGGATCAAGCTCGGCCATCATTGTACAATATGGATCCCGCTCGGCCGTCACTGTACAATAGGGATCCCGCACGGCCGTCATTATACAACAGGGTTCCCGCACGGCCCTCATTGTACAACAGGGATCCCGCTCGGACGTCATTGTACAATACGGATCCCGCACGGCCGTCACTGTACAATAGGGATCCCGCTCTTCCGACATTGTACAAAAGGGATCCCGTACGGCCGTCATTGTATAATAGGGTTCCCACTTAGTTGTCATTATACAATAGGGATCCCGCTCGGCCGTCATTGTACAATAGGGATCCCGCTCGGCCCTTATTGTACAATAGGGATCCCGCTCGGACGTCATTGTACAATAGGGATCCCGCTCTTCCGACATTGTACAATAGGGATCAAGCTCGGCCATCATTGTACAATATGGATCCCGCTCGGCCGTCACTGTACAATAGGGATCCCGCACGGCCGTCATTGTACAACAGGGTTCCCGCACGGCCCTCATTGTACAACAGGGATCCCGCTCGGACATCATTGTACAATACGGATCCCGCACGGCCGTCACTGTACAATAGGGATCCCGCTCTTCCGACATTGTACAATAGGGATCCCGCTCTTCCGACATTGTACAATAGGGATCCCGTACGGCCGTCATTGTATAATAGGGTTCCCACTTAGTTGTCATTATACAATAGGGATCCCGCTCGGCCGTCATTGTACAATAGGGATCCCGCTCGGCCGTCATTGTACAATAGGGATCCCGCTCGGCCGTCATTGTACAATAGGGATCCCGCTCGGCCGTCATTGTACAATAGGGATCCCGCTCGGCCGTCATTGTACAATAGGGATCCCGCTCGGCCGTCATTGTAAAATAGGGAATTCACTCGGCTGTCACTGTACAATAGGGATCCCGCTCGGCTGTCATTGTACAATAGGTGTAACGGAACAAACCCCAGGCTTTGCTTGGGTACTTTGCTTTGCTTGACTACCACTACCCTGTCTGAACACCGCAGCAATTGCTGTCATTGTACAATAGGGATCCCGCTCGGCAGTTATTGTACAATAGGGATCCCACTTTGCCGTCATTGTACAATAGGGATCTCGCTCGGCCGTCATTGCACAATAGGGATCTCGCTCGGCCGTCATTTTACAATAGGTTTCCCGCACGGCCATCATTGTACAATAGGGTTCCCGTACAGCTGTCATTGTACAATAGGGATCCCGCTAAGCCGTCATTGTACAATAGGGATCCCGCTCGAACGTCATTTTACAATAGGGATCCTGCTCTTCCGACATTGTACAATAGGGTTCCCGCACGTACGTCACTGTACAATAGGGATCCCGTACGGCCGTCATTGTACAATAGGGATCAGGCTCGGCTGTCATTGTACAATAGAGTTCCCGCACGTACGTCACTGTACAATAGGGATCCCGCTCGGCAGTCATTGTGCAATAGGTGTAATGGAACCGACCGCAGGCTGCGCTTGGGTACTTCCGTTAGACTACCGATTCCCTATCCGAACACCGACAACAGACAACACAGCAATGGCCATCATTGTACAGTAGGGATCCCGCTCGGCCCTCACTGTACAATAGGGTTCCCTCACGGCCGTCACTGTACAATAGGGTTCCCTCACGGCCGTCACTGTACAATAGGGTTCCCGCTCCGCCGTCATTCTACAAGGTTCCCGCTCGGCTGTCATTCTACAATAGGGATCCCGCTCGGCCGTCATTCTACAATAGGGATTCCGCACGGCTGTCATTGTACAATAGGGATCCCGCTCGGCAGTTATTGTACAATAGGTGTAACGGAACAAACCCTAGGCTTTGCTTGGGTACTTTGCTTTGCTTGACTACCACTACCCTGTCTGAACACCACAGCAATGGCTGTCATTGTACAATAGGGATCCCGCTCGGCAGTTATTGTACAATAGGGATCCCACTTTGCCGTCATTGTACAATAGGGATCTCGTTCGGCGGTCATTGCACAATAGGGATCTCGCTCGGCCGTCATTGCACAATAGGGATCCCGCACGGCCGTCATTGTACAATAGGGTTCCCGCACGGACGTCATTGTACAATAGGGATCCTGCTCAGCCGTCACTGTACAACAGGGTTCCCGCACGGCCGTCATTGTACAATAGGGATCCCGCTCGGCCGTCATTGTACAATAGGGATCCCGCTCGGCCGTCAATGTACAATAGGGATCCCGCTTGGACGTCATTCTACAAAAGGGATCCCGCTGTGCCGTCATTGTACAATAGGAATCCCGAACGGCCGTCCTTGTACAATAGGGTTCCCACACGGCCATCATTGTACAATAGGGTTCACGTACAGCTGTCACTGTACAATAGGGATCCCGCTAAGCCGTCATTGTACAATAGAGATCCCGCTCGGCCGTTGTTGTACAATAGGGATCCCGCTTTGCCGTCATTGTACAATAGGGATCCCGCTCGGCTGTCATTGTACAATAGGGATCCCGCTCGACCGTCACTCTACAATAGGGATCCTGCTCGGCCGTCATTGTAAAATAGGGAATTCACTCGGCCGTCACTGTACAATAGGGATCCCGCACGGCCGTCACTGTACAATAGGGTTCCTGCACGGCCGTCATTCTACAATAGGGATCAAGCTCGGCCGTCATTGTACAATAGGGATCCCGCTCGGACGTCATTGTACAATAGGGTTCCCGCACGTACGTCACGGTACAATAGGGATCCCGTACGGCTGTCATTGTATAATGGGGTTCCCGCTTAGCTGTCATTGTACAATAGGGATCCCGCTCGGCCGTCATTGTACAATAGAGTTCCCGCACGTACGTCACTGTACAATAGGGATCCCGCTCGGCTGTCACTGTACAATAGGGATCCCGCACGGCCGTCATTGTACAACAGGGTTCTTGCACGGCTGTCATTGTACAATAGGGATCCCGCTCTTCCGACATTGTACAATAGGGATCCCGCTCGGCCATCCTATACAATAGGGATCCTGCTCGGCCGTCATTGCACAATAGGGATCCTGCTCAGCCGTCATTGTAAAATAGGGATCTCACTCGGCCGTCATTGTATAATAGGGTTCCCGCACGTACGTCACTGTACAATAGGGATCCCGTACGGCCGTTATTGTATAAAAGGGTTCCCGCTTAGCTGTCTTTATACAATAGGGATCCCGCTCGGCCATCATTGTACAATAAGGATCCCGCTCGGCCGTCATTGTACAATAGGGATCCCGCTTGGCCGTCGTATAACAGGGTTCCTGCATGGCCGTCATTGTACAATAGGGATCCCGCTCTTCCGACATTGTACAATAGGGATCCCGATCGGCCATCCTTGTACAATAGGGATCCTGCTCGGCCGTCATTGTACAATAGGGATCCTGCTTGGTCGTCATTGTACAATAGGGATCTCACTCGGCCGTCATTGTACAATAGGGATCCCGCTCGGCCGTCAATGTACAATAGGGATCCCGCTTGGACGTCATTCTACAAAAGGGATCCCGCTGTGCCGTCATTGTACAATAGGAATCCCGCACGGTCATCATTGTACAATAGGGTTCCCGTACAGCTGTCACTGTACAATAGGGTTCCCGCTTGGCTGTCATTGTACAATAGGGATCCCGCTAAGCCGTCATTGTACAATAGAGATCCCGCTCGGCCGTTGTTGTACAATAGGGATCCCGCTTTGCCGTCATTGTACAATAGGGATCCCGCTCGGCCGTCATTGTACAATAGGGATCCCGCTCGGCCGTCATTGTACAATAGGGATCCCGCTCGGCCGTCATTGTACAATAGGGAACCTGCTCGGCCGTCATTGTAAAATAGGGAATTCACTCGGCCGTCATTGTATAATAGGGATTCTGCTCAGCTGTCACTGTACAATAGGGTTCCTGCACGGCCGTCATTCTACAATAGGGATCAAGCTCGGCCGTCATTGTACAATAGGGATCCCGCTCGGACGTCATTGTACAATAGGGATCCCGTACGGCCGTCATTGTATAATGGGGTTCCCGCTTAGCTGTCATTGTACAATAGGGATCCCGCTCGGCCGTCATTTTACAAGAGGGATCCCGCTCGGCCGTCATTGTACAATAGGGATCCCGCTCGGCCGTCATTGTACAATAGAGTTCCCGCACGTACGTCACTGTACAATAGGGATCCCGCTCGGCCGTCATTGTACAACAGGGTTCCTGCACGGCTGTCATTGTACAATAGGGATCCCGCTCTTCCGACATTGTACAATAGGGATCCCGCTCGGCCATCCTTGTACAATAGGGATCCTGCTCGGCTGTCATTGCACAATAGGGATCCTGCTCGGCCGTCATTGTAAAATAGGGATCTCACTCGGCCGTCATTGTATAATAGGGATTCCGCTCGGCTGTCACTGTACAATAGGGTTACCGCACGGCCCTCATTCTACAATAGGGATCAAGCTCGGCCGTCATTGTACAATAGGGATCCCGCTCGGACGTCATTGTACAATAGGGATCCCGCTCGGCCGTCATTGTACAATAGGGATCCCGCACGTATGTCACTGTACAATAGGGATCCCGCTCGGCCGTCACTGTACAATAGGGATCAAGCTCGGCCATCATTGTACAACAGGGTTCCTGCACGGCCGTCATTGTACAATAGGGATTCCGCTCGGCTGTCAATGTACAATAAGGTTCCCGCACGGCCGTCATTCTACAATAGGGATCAAGCTCGGCCATCATTGTACAATAGGGATCCCGCACGTACGTCACAGTACAATAGGGATCCCGTACGGCCATCATTGAATAATAGGGTTCCCGCTTAGCTGTCATTATACAATAGGGATCCCGCTCGGCCGTCATTGTACAATAGGGATCCCGCTCGGCCGTCATTGTACAACAGGGTTCCCGCACGGCCCTCACTGTACAACAGGGATCCCGCTCGGACGTCATTCTACAATAGGGATCTCGCTCTTCCGACATTGTACAATAGGGTTCCCGCACGTACGTCATTGTACAATAGGGATCCCGTACGGCCGTCATTGTATAATAGGGTTCCCGCTTAGCTGTCTTTATACAATAGGGATCCCGCTCGGCCTTCATTGTACAATAGGGATCCCGCTCTTCCGACATTGTACAATAGGGATCCCGCTCGGCCATCCTTGTACAATAGGGATCCTGCTCGGCCGTCATTGTACAATAGGGATCCTGCTCGGCCGTCATTGTACAATAGGGATCCTGCTTGGCCATCATTGTACAATAGGGATCTCACTCGGCCGTCATTTTACAATAGGGATCCTGCTCTTCCGACATTGTACAATAGGGTTCCCGCACATACGTCACTGTACAATAGGGATCCCGTACGGCCGTCATTGTACAATAGGGACCAGGCTCGGCCGTCATTGTACAATAGGGATCCCGCTCGGCAGTCATTGTACAATAGGTGTAATGGAACCGACCGCAGGCTGCGCTGGGGTACTTCCGTTAGACTACCGATTCCCTATCCGAACACCGACAACAGACAACACAGCAATGGCCATCATTGTACAGTAGGGATCCCGCTCGGCCCTCACTGTACAATAGGGATCCCACTCGGCCGTTGTTGTACAATAGGGATCCCGCTTTGCCGTCATTGTACAATAGGGATCCCGCTCGGCCGTCATTGTACAATAGGGATCCCGCTCGGCCGTCATTGTACAATAGGGATGCCGCTCGGCCGTCATTGTACAATAGGGATCCCGCTCGGCCGTCATTGTACAATAGGGTTCCCGCATGGCCATCATTGTACAATAGGGTTCCCGTACAGCTGTCAATGTACAATAGGGTTCCCGCGTGGCTGTCATTGTACAATACGGATCCCGCTAAGCCGTCATTGTACAATAGGGATCCCGCTCGGCCGTTGTTGTACAATAGGGATCCCGCTTTGCCGTCATTGTATAATAGGGATCCCGCACGGCCATCATTGTATAACAGGGTTCCCACTTGGCAGTCATTGTACAATAGGTGTAATGGAACCGACCCCAGGATGCGCTGGGGTACTTCCGTTAGACTATCGCTTCCCTATCCGAATACCGACAACAGACACCACAGCAATGGCCATCATTGTACAATAGGGATCCCGCTCGGCCGTTATTGTACAATAGGGATCCCACTCGGCCCTCACTGTACAATAGGGATCCCACTCGGCCCTCACTGTACAATAGGGATCCCGCACGGCCGTCACTGTACAATAGGGTTCTCGCACGGCCGTCATTCTACAATAGGGTTCCCGCTCGGCCGTCATTCTACTTTCTGTGCATTTTGGATGCAGAAAAAACCGCACTGGACTGCATGTAGTGTGAACTGGCCCTTTAAGTGACCTTAAAGCGGAGCTCTACCCAAAAGGGGAAGTTCCGCTTTAAAGACTGCTTCCCCGCTCCCCATTAAGGATTGGCACCTTTGGTTAGCGGGTACCCGAAATTGACAGGTACCAACTCCCACTTCCGCTCCTCCCTGTAGTTTTTTGGGACACGTGACAGGTCCCACAAGACTACAGGACCAGTCAGGAAGCGCAGTGCTTCTCGCGCATGCTCAGTTGGTACCCGGCTGTGAAGCCACAAGCTGTCACTGCTGGGTGCCCACACTGAAGATGCTGGGGAGAGAAGACGACCGGTAAAACAGGCTGCAGGGGACACACCGTGGGACCGGGGGACAGGTGAGTGTGTGTTTTTTAAAAGTCAGCAGCTCCTCACTTCCATTTGTTTGGAATATGCAGTGTGCGTTAGTTGCAGTCACGTGCACTGCTCTGTGCACACTACCAATCCCATCGTCCGTAGTCCATTTCAGGAGCGAGAGGGGGAGGCTACATTCCTACACCCAGGAGGACCATGAAGAATGAACATAGACATTTTCTAATAGGATATCAGATCACAGCAGCAAAAAAGGAATTTGGAGATTTCAAGGAGGGTGAGAGCAATGGAAGGCAATTTTTTAATACAGACATCAATAAGTTATTTTTAACCAGAGTTTCGTGGTGCTTTAACTGTTTTAGCTCCGACCTATAGCAGAAATACTGCTACAGGGCAGCAGCTGTGCGCAAAATCGTGTGTGTGTGTGTGTGTGTGTATGTGTATATATATATATATATATATATATATACGTGATTTTGCATTTACCGGGTAGGGGGCCTCGCACGCGTCCTACCCACACCACCATTTGCTGCCGCTGCTGTAAATCACCGGGTCCCGGCCAGTGATTACTCGCCAGTGCCCGATGATTGCCGAGGATCTCCAATGGGGAGGAGAACTTAAATTGTAAGCTCCAAGGATCAGGGCCCTCACAACCCTCTTGTATTGAACTGTATCATTGCTGTATTGTCTCCCTTTTCTATTGTAAAGCGCTGAGCAAACTGTTGGCGCTATATAAATCCTGTATAATAATAATATATAAATCCTGTATAATAATAATAATAATAATATAAATCCTGTATAATAATAATGTTAGTAAACAAAATAGATCTCCTCCCTGTCAGCTCATGCACACTGCTTTGTATGGCTCTGCATTGCACTGACACTGTACTAATGGCACTGGGCAGGAAGGGGTTAACATCTGGGGCAATCAATGGGTTAACTGTGTGCTGTTTTACTTGATGTTCTGTGTTTGTGCTTTTTTTCCTGCCCAGTGCCATTTGTACAGTGTCAGTGCTTTTTATTAGCACTGATAACTGTATTGGTGTCACTGAGGATCTTAGTGACACCAAGTCAATTCCCCCCAGTGTCAGAATGCCCGCTGCAGCCCCGCTATAAGTTGCTGATTGCTGCCATTACTAGTTAAAACTAAAAAAAAAACCCCAGCATCTATACCGCCATTTTTAAATGCTATAACTTTCACGTAAACCAATTAATTTACACGTATTGGGATTTTTTTTTTTTAGCATGAGGTGATTGTAGCCGTATTTGTGCACTTGCGACAGAAACAATTGAGTACTGTCCGTGATACTTTTTTTATTTGAACTAACAAACAATTTTAAGGACAAGCTTTCGGGGAGTGTCCCCTTCTTCAGGTCCAAGCAGTACTGATCACAGAGGGTTAGAAGAGGGTTGGGGGGTTGTCTGAAGGCCAGTATTGATGGTTGCCTACTACTTTGCCTTCAATAAAGACATCTATCTTCAATGTATGGGCACTGGGATGGGCAGTAAAATGGCGCCCCAATATGCCAATTTATTTATGAATGACCTGGAGGAAAAATTCCTGAACAGCATGGAACATAAACCATACAGATACTATCGCTAAATTGATGATATTTTCATCATATGGACAGAAGGTGAAGAAAACCTAAAACAATTTTACTCATTGATCAACACTTTTCATCCATCAATCAAACTAAAAATGGAATCCTCAAACACACAGGTCACCTTCCTAGACACCACAGTATACATCGGGGATGATAAGCGTCACACCTCAATATACAGGGAACCCACTGACAGATGCAACTACCTCCACAGTTCCAGCTTCCACCCCCAACACATGAAACGTGCCATCATACACAGTCAGGCCATTAGATACCACCGAATATGTTCTGACCCAAGAGACAGAGATAAACATCTCGGGACACTAGCAGACGCCTTCCATCAGAAAGGTTACAAGGACAAAACTATCAACACCAGCATAAACACAGCCTTGAGAACCCGAAGGGAAAATCTACTTCAGTACAAAGAGAAAAAAAACAAACAACCGTGTACCTCTAGTAACCACATACAACCCGGCACTAGAAGGGATAAGAAAAATAATCAAAGATTTACAACCCATCATAACAGAGGATGGAACTCTGAAAGAAATATTCCAGCAACCCCCAATACTGGCCTTCAGACAACCCCCCACCCTCAGAAATAAACTAATCAGTAGGAAGCTTCCTTCTGATTATGATGTCACAAATAATGGAAGCAAACCTTGCAATACGAAACGCTGCAAGCTGTGCAACCAAATCAATCCATCAAAAAGTGTCAGACACTCAAAAGGGATCTTCAGTATCTCCGGATCATACAGCTGCACCTCTAGTAATGTTGTGTACCTTATCCAGTGCAGAAAATGCAGCAAAGGATCTTATGTTGGAGAAACAGGACAGAAGTTGCAAACAAGGATGAATTTGCACAGACATACCATCAAGGAACATAAAGAAGATGACCTTTGCACACCTGTGGGACACCATTTCGCACAACCGGACCACACTATGGGAGACCTCAATATTTTAGTTCTTAAAGAAAATTTCAAATCCATTCAGGAAAGAAAAACTTTTGAACTAAGAATGATAATTCTATTTCATAGAAGAGATAACGGCCTGAATTTGGACATGGGATTCCTCACTCATTATCCAACAGTTTTATCACCTCAAGCATCACTGCCTCTGTGAGTGTAGTCTCCCCCCTCCCCAGACTTTACTTTTGCTGTGTCTTATCTGTTCTCCTTCTTCTTCTTTTTTTTTTTCCTTCCAACTCCAAAACATCTCTTCTAACCCTCTGTGATCAGTACTGCTTGGACCTGAAGAAGGGGACACTCCGCAAAAGCTTGTCCTTAAAATTGTTTGTTAGTGCAAATAAAAAAAGTATCACGGACAGTACTCAATTGTTTGGTTTTTTTTTTAGCAAAGACACGGAGCAGAATACATTTTGGCCTAAATTTATGACTAAATTAGATTTTTTTTATTTTTTTTTTACTGAACATGTTTAACAGCGAAAAGTCAAAAATATTGTTTTTTTTCCTCAAAATTGTCAGTCTTTTTTAATAGTGCAAAAAATACAAAACACAGAGGTGATCAAATACCACTGAAAGAAAGCTCAATTCGTGGGGAAAAAAAGATGTAAATTTCATTTGGGTGCAGCGTTGCATGACCGTGCAATTGTCAGTTAAAGTAACGCAGTGCCGTATCGCAAAAAATGCTCTGGTCAGGAAGGGGGGTAAATCCTCCGGAGGGCAAGGGGTTAACCTACATTGGATTCTAGAATCAGCTCTTGTAGCACATCCCATTTTCCAGCAGGGGGCACTCTATCCCAAGAAACAAAGTCATCCAAGTACAGATCAGCTGTCAGGATACAGGAATGCGTTCCATGACTGCTGTGCATTGCATCGTCACCGCGAATGTCATCCGCACAGACAACCTGAAGAGGAATATCAATGATGTTACGCAGACCTATGAAAATATCACAATCTTAGTGTACAGCCAATTTAACCCCTTCATGACGAAGGTAAAACAAATCTTAATGCCTGAACACAGTTTGGCAACTTTGACTTGTGTTCGTAAAACTGTAAAAATCATTGCAACTACTGAGGCTGCATTCACATTTGAACGTTTTGTAACTTGAAGCTCCAAAAACGCTGAAACTTAATACATCAATTGTTCTCTATGGTGCCTGTTCACACCTGATTGTGCAAACAGGCACCACAAAGAAGAATTGATTTTTTAAGTTTGAGCTTTTTTGGAGTTTCGAGCTACAAAACGGTCAAGTGTGAAGGCATCCTCAGTGTATCCAGGTGGATTTTACCGTATTTTGTTTTGTGAGAATTTGGGATTTCTTTTGATGGTAAATGGTAATGGATACCCTGATTTGTTTTCATTATTATTATCAAATAAAAACTTGCACAAAATAGTAAAAAAAAAAATATTTTTGTTTTTGTCAATTTAGTTGTTTAATTCTTTCTATTACCACGATCTACCACCAAAGAACAACCCAAAACAAATTCTGCTGCTCCTGACGATCGCAGCAATACTACATACAGGATCTCACAGAAGAGAGTCCCCCCCTCACGTTTTGATATACATACAGGTCCCATTATATAATACATCGTATACATACAGGATCTATTATATAATACATCGTATACATACAGGATCCATCGTATAATACATTGTATACATACAGGATCCATCATATAATACATTGTATACATACAGGATACATAATATAATACATTGTATACATACAGGATCCATCATATAATACATTGTATACATACAGGATCCATCATATAATACATTGTATACATACAGGATCCATCATATAATACATTGTATACATACAGGATACATAATATAATACATTGTACATTATAATACATTGTATACATACAGGATCCAATATATAATACATTGTATACATACAGGATCCATCATATAATACATTGTATACATACAGGATACATAATATAATACATTGTATACATACAGGGTCCAATATATAATACATTGTATACCTACAGGATCCATCATATAATACATTGTATACATACAGGATACATAATATAATACATTGTATACATACAGGATACATAATATAATACATTGTATACATACAGGATACATAATATAATACATTGTATACATACAGGATCCATTAATATAATACATCGTATACATACAGGATCCATGATATAATACATCGTATACATACAGGATACATAATATAATACATTGTATACATACAGGGTCCAATATATAATACATTGTATACCTACAGGATCCATCATATAATACATTGTATACATACAGGATACATAATATAATACATTGTATACATACAGGATACATAATATAATACATTGTATACATACAGGATACATAATATAATACAAGAACGAAAAAAAAAAATCCATCAGAGAGATAACCGCAATGTTAGGAGTGGCCAAATGAACAGCTTGGTACATTCTGAGGAAAGAAGTACGCACTGGTGAGCTCAGCAACATAAAAAGGCATGGACGTCCATGGAAGACAACAGTGGTGGATGATTGCAGGATCCTCTCTATGGTAAAGAAAAACCCAATCATAACATCCAGACAAGTGAAGGACACTCTCCAGGAGGTGGGCGTATCATTGTCCAAGTCTACAATCAAGAGAAGACTTCACGAGAGCAAATACAGAGGGTTCACCACAAGGTGCAAACCATTCATAAGCCTTAGGAATAGAAAAGCCAGATTAGACTTTGCCAAAAACATCTATAAAATCCAGACCAGTTCTAGAAAAGCATTCTTTGGACGGATGAAACTAAGATGAATGTGTACCAAAGTGACGTGAAGAAAAAAGTGCGGAGAAGGCTTGGAACAGCTCATGATCCAAAGCACACAACGTCATCTGTAAAACATGGTGGAGGCAGTGTGATGGCATGGGCATGCATGGCTTCCAGTGGCACTGGGTCATTGCTGTTTATTGATGATGTGACAGAACAGAGAAACAGCCAGATGAATTCTGCCATGTTTAAAGATATACTGTCAGCCCAGATTCAGCCAAATGCAGCAAAGTTGATTGGACGGCACTTCACAGTACACATGGACAATGATCCAAAACACACTGCAAAAGCAACCCAGGAGCTTTTGAAAGAAAAGAAGTGGAATATTCTGGATCCTGTATGTATACAATGTATTATATCATGGATCCTGTATGTATACGATGTATTATATCATGGATCCTGTATGTATACGATGTATTATATCATGGATCCTGTATGTATACGATGTATTATATAATGGATCCTGTATGTATACGATGTATTATATATTGGATCCTGTATGAATACGACGTATCCTGCACTAGAAGTTTCACAATTTCAAAGTCAGATCAGTCTGACCGGGGACTAAGGGCACTTTCATACTGATCCACTGCAAGAATGTTTGTGTTTTTGCTGTGTTATTACCATGCTTTTGCTGCTCCTGTGGTGTGTTTTTTTAAAGGACATGTAACTCAAAAACTGCACCAAAAATTCTTCTCGGGTGCATTTTTGAGGCGTTTTTGCTGCATTTTTTATTGATTTCAATGGGAAGAGGCATTTTTAGTGTGTTTATTTTTTAACTCAACAAACATGCGCCAAAAATTTTGCAAGCAGGATTTTTTTTACACCGCAATGGAAGTATGACGTCCCAGTGTGAAAACAAACAGAGAATTTAAAGGAAAGCATTTTTCTTGAACGTTTCAGGTGCTTTTTTAATGGAAAAGTGCTTCAAAAACTCCTCAGCATGAAAGCAGCCTAACTGACACTGATAGTAAAAATGCTTTTTTTTAATCCTACCTAACATACCCTGACCTTTGACCCTAATCCTGGCACTGACCTAGACCAAACCCCATCTTTACTCATTTTATATACAATATATATATATATATACAGTATCTCCTAGAAGTGAGTCCACACCTCACATTTTTGTAAATACTTGATTCTATCTTTTCATGTGACAACACTGAAGAAATGACACTGCTACTTTAGTTGCTAGCGGTTTAGACATTAATGGCGGTGTGTTGAGTTATTTTGAGGGGACAACAAATTTACATGTTATACAAGCTGTACACTGACTACGTCACATTGTAGCAAAGTGTCATTTCTTCAGTGTTGTCACATGTATTATATCATGGATCCTGTATGTATACGATGTATTATATTAATGGATCCTGTATGTATACGATGTATTATATCATGGATCCTGTATGTATACGATGTCTTATATTAATGGATCCTGTATATATAGGATGTATTATATTAATGGATCCTGTATGTATACGATGTATTATATTAATGGATCCTGTATGTATACAATGTAATATATAATGGATCCTGTATGTATACAATGTATTATATCATGGATCCTGTATGTATACGATGTATTATATTAATGGATCCTGTATGTATACGATGTATTATATCATGGATCCTGTATGTATACGATGTCTTATATTAATGGATCCTGTATATATAGGATGTATTATATTAATGGATCCTGTATGTATACGATGTATTATATTAATGGATCCTGTATGTATACAATGTCTTATATTAATGGATCCTGTATGTATACAATGTATTATATTAATGGATCCTGTATGCATACGATGTATTATATGATGGATCCTGTATGTATACAATATATTATATATTGGATCCTCTATGCATATAATGTATTATATGATGGATCCTGTATGTATACAATGCATGATATAATGGATCCTGTATGCATACAATGTATTATATCATGGATCCTGTATGTATACAATGTATTATATTAATGGATCCTGTATGTATACAATGTATTATATTAATGGATCCTGTATGTATACAATGTATTATATTAATGGATCCTGTATGTATACGATGTATTATATATTGGATCCTGTATGTATACAATGTATTATATGATGGATCTTCCTCTCCCTCCCGCTGGCTTTCAGCTGCTACAAAAGGAGCCATACAGTGGATCAGTTCCAGTAATTGCCAACTCCTCCGTCACCCTCTCTGTGCACCATACATTTCCCAGTGCTGCCCAGATGCCTGTGTGTGCTGCCCAGGTGCCCCATGTGTACCCCCAACCCCTGCAGTGCTGCCAGATTCCCTCCTCTCCCACCAGCAACTGCAAGCACACAATAGGATCTTTCAGGATGGAGAGTGGTGGAAGGGTCCCATAAATATGTCACATTTACCAGCCCTTTTCTTTCCTGAATGAACACAATGGGCGATCGGTACCGATCACTCACTGTGTTCATTCATTACTGAGGCATAGTTAACTAGTTGAATCTTTTTTTTTTTGGGGGGGGGGGCAGGGGGGCCCTGTAAGACTGGCTGTATGGGGCCCCATGGTTTCTAACAGCAGCCCTGGATGATGCAACAGACTCATAACAAATATGATTAATCAGACCTGCACATGCCAGGACACCTTAAGGATTAATAACCTGTCCATGCATGATATTGTCATTGAGCTCAGCTCAGCACGTGCAGACAGATTTATTACAACCGTGTAATCTGTGACTCGTTTTGTTGATGTATTTAGTCGGCCATAGTAACTGTACTTAATTACATTGCATAGATGTTTGTAGAATGGGAAGTGCGGATGAATAAAAACAATGGATCTTTTTTTAAATGTTCTAGTTCTTTTTTTTTTTTCCTATATATATGAATAAAATTTAAAGACACAACTATGGGAGCTGCCAAACACAAGCTGTCTGTTCATATATTACAAATTAAAATGTGACTATTCGCAGCGGAGACGAGTACCAGTGTAAATTGCAATGACAGGAACGTGCTGATTCCTGCTGTGGCTGTGAGTGGCTAGCTGAAGCCCCTGAGCCCATTCCCTATAATGAGAGGTCGCCGGTGGTCGCAACTATTGCAGCTATCTGCACAGCCAGCGAATACCTGCAGTGATCACACAAACCGACAACAACACAAGCCGACAGCTACTACACTAGTCTCTCTCTCTGACAAATGTAGTAGCTGCTGGCTTGTGCTGGTGTCAGTAATGGACCACCTGGCACCCCAACTGGGTGCCTCCGCCGAACCGTGCCTCCTGTCCTCCAAACCCTTCCAGCAGACTGATAGCCAGTACCGGCCCTTTACCCCCAGCATCATAGACAGACAAGAGGTTGAGGTGAAGCCAAAGGACTGTTTATTAACCACTTCCCGACTGCCCTATAGCAGAACTACTGCTACATGGCGGCAGGGCTATGCAAAATTACGTATGTATAAGATTTTGTATTTCCGGGTAGGGGGTGCACGTGCCCCCCTACCCGCACCGCCATTGGCGGCTACAGCTGTTGATCACCGGGTGATCGCCGGCACCTGGCGATCGCCAAGGAACACTGACAGGGGAGAGGTCTGTATGTGAACAATACAGATTTCTCCCCTGTCAGCACCAGCATGCTGCTTTGTATGGCTCTGCATAGCAGAGCCATACAAAGCAGCATGCTTACACAGTAAAACACACACAGCACACAGGTAACCCTTTGATTTATTATTTATTTATTTCAGGTACTTATATAGCGTTGTCAATTTACACAGCGCTTTACATATATATTGTATATTCACATCAGTCCCTAACCCTCAAGGGGCGTACAATCTTATGTCCCTAACACATTCATACATACACATACTAGGGCCTATTTAGACAGGAGCCAATTAACCTACCGGCATGTCTTTGGAGTGTGGAAGGAAACCTGGAGGAAACCCACGCAGGCACAGGGAGAACATGCAAACTCCATGCAGGTGGTGCCATGGTTGAGATCTGAACCAACTACCCCTAGTACTGCCAGGTGGATGTACTAACCATTTAGCCACTGTGCTGCTCTTTGATCGCCCCTCATGTTAACCCCTTCCTGCCCAGTGTCATTAGTACAGTGTCAGTGTTTTTCTTAGCATTGATCACTGTATTGGTGTCAGTGACAGTCAGTTCCCCCCAGTGTCAGAATGCCCGCCGCAGTCCCACTATAAGTCACTGATTGCTGCCATTACTAGTATTACAAAAATTCCAGTATATATACCGCCATTTGTAAACGCTATAACTTTCATGTAAACCAATTAATTTACACGTATTGGGATTTTTTTGTAGCAAAGACATGGAGCAGAATATTTTGGTCTAAGTTTATGAAGAAATTTGATTTTTTAAATTTTTTTCCCTGGATGTGTTTAAAAGCAACAAGTTAAAAATATTGTTTTTTCTTTTTGTTTATAGTGAAAAAAATAAACACCGCACACGTGATCAAATACCTCCAAAAGAAAGCTCCATTTCTGGGGAAGAAAGCACATAAATTTCATTTGGGTGCAGCATTGCACAACCACGCAATTGTCAGTTAAAGTAAAGCAGCGCTGTAACGCACAAAATGGCCTGGTCAGGAAGGGGGGGTAAATCCTCTGGAGGGCAAGTGGGTAAAGCCCAGACACATACTTTATACCCCCAGGAGGGCATTCCTCGCTTACCCTAGGTTCACATCTGTGCGGGTGGTGCCCTAATCTATGCACCCGCACCACCCGCACAGAGAAATGCGGAACCGCGGGCGGGTGCCATTAGTTCTAATGGCATGCCGCCCACACTGGAAAATGCAACCGTACTGGGAACCGAGGTTCCCGTGCGGGCTGCGTTTTTAAAAGAAGTGCAGGGACTTCTTCCCTGCGTGTCACGGGCTCGGGAATCCATTTAAATGAATGGGCTCTCATGCCCGTGTAAAATGCGGCCCGCACGGCCACATAGATGTGAACCAGGGGGGAGGGGGGTACAACCAGTAAAAACATGTCAATGCAACCTTCAAACATGAATCTAATTAACAGCTGGGCACCTAGATAAGTCTAATCAGTTTGGCTAGTAGTCACAGGAATGCCCCACCCTGTCACCCGTGTCTATGTGCTGGAAAACATCTCCACAATAAGTCCTGATTAGCCAGGGTGTGCCCACCAGGATGCCCAGAAACAGTTCCACATCCCTGTACATAAAGTACATTGCACTACTCATTTCTAAATATCCCACCCTAGATCCAGCTCGGATCTAGGTCACCAAGTGGCACATCTTCAGCGTACATGATATAAAAAGTTAATAAGATAAAAGTTGGTAGTAGCTGGGGCAAAATGGCAAATGCTGCATTATGCAGCTCTAGAGGGCCTGCCAGGGCAAGATAAGAAATATGCCCAAGAAGAGTTCCATATATCCAGCAGGTGAAGGTGCATCTGCATGATCTGTCCGACATAATGTTCCAGCAAATGCACCACTATTCTGGGGACTTCCTGGGTGCATAATCCCAGTAGACTCCCAGCCAGTCAAAGGGTTTCAGGACCCAGCTCTCCTCCATGCTGTGACTGGGAGAAGCAGACAAAATCCACGATCTCTTCCATGGACCATAATCAGCAGGTAGAAGGCTAGCCCATAGTCCCATCCAAAAGCCCCTGTCCCAGTTGGGTCTGTCACAGTGTCTTCTTGTGTTTTTGTGAATGACTGCCCTGTACACAAAGCCAGCTCCATAAAGACATGGTGTGAGCAGTTTGGTGTGAAGAAACTTGGATGTCCTGTACAAAGCCCTGATGTCAACCCTACTGAACACCTATAGGATGAATTGGGATGAGCCAGGTCAAAATCACTACCATAATGACAAAGTTGGATGAGTTTGGGTGGAGGAACTCAAGTAACCTTCAGAGCCCTGACCTCAACCCTACTGATGATCTTTAGGATGAATTGGAATGAGTCTTCTCAACCAACATCTCCATAAAGACATGGTTGGATGAGTTTTGGTGGAGGAACTCTAGTAATCTTCAGAGTCCTGATCTCAGCCCTACTGATGATCTTTGGGATGAATTGGAATGAGTCTTCTCAACCAACATCTCCATAAAGACATGGTTGGATGAGTTTTGGTGGAGGAACTCTAGTAATCTTCAGAGTCCTGATCTCAGCCCTACTGATGATCTTTGGGATGAATTGGAACGAGTCTTCTCAACCAACATCTCCATAAAGACATGGTTGGATGAGTTTTGGTGGAGTAACTCTAGTAATCTTCAAAATCCTGACCTCAACCCTACTGATCATCTTTTGGATGAATTAGAATGAACCAGGTCTTCTCATCCGACATCAGTACCTGACCTCACAAATGTTCTTTTAGCTGAATGGATACAAACTCCCCCACACACTCTCCAAAATCTTGTGAAAAGCCTTCCTAGAACAGTACAGACTGTTCTAGCTATTAAGTGAGGACAATACCATATTCAAGTGATTGTAAGCCCTCACCAGGGGCGGACTGACCATTCGAGCCTGGGGTCAGTAGGGGGCCCCATGAGATGCCCCTGATACCTTTCATTGGCTTTTTCATAGGCTTTTTTGGGTGAGGACACGGGCCCCATGATCCCCTCTTGCCCGGGGGCCCCATGAGTTGTCAGTCCGCCCCTGGCCCTTACACATATCCAGTGAAGTGACTAACCTTAGGCGATACAGAGATGACACAAATCCTCTTTGCAAAACTGAGTGTAATCTGAGACCTGAGTGGAGGGAATGGACACACTCCCCTCTACACAGTCTCATAGAGAAACATGCACAGCTGAGACTGTCAATCACTAGCTGTATGCTGGGGGGGGGGGCGGCATCCATCAGGATTCTATAGTGTCGGAATAACCTGTCAGAAGGCATATATCAGAGGGAATGGAGAGCAGATAGGATACAGAGCAGGTGCTTTGGACTGAGGCTAATACACACCATAGAGGGCAATGATAGGTTCAGTTTTCATTTCAGAGGTTTACAACCATTTTAAAGTAGAACTAAAGGGTAAAATTCATTTTGGATAGGAAGGTTATTTTTGCTTTCTGTACCCTATTAGGGAGATATCCCTTCACTTTGCCAAAACAGGAAGTGAGAGGAAATCCCTCCATAGTGAGGGAAGTCCAGGTTGTCACCAGAACTAGTTGGGAAATTCTCCCTCTATTCCTACGCTGGTGACGACCCAAAATTCATGACAAATAAAAAGGGTGAATCGCTCTAATGGGGTCAAAGACAGCAGTAAATGTTGACAGGGGTTTTAATCCTTCTCCATTCTATGCAAAACTAAGAAAAAGGTTTGGCCTTTTAGTCCTAATTGAATGTCCGTGGTATTGGAATAGGATGTCCAACAAGCTCATATACACTGATCAGCCATAACTGTATGACCACTGACAGGTAAAATTGAATAATATTGATAATCTCATTTTAGGGGCACTGAAAAATCAGCAGGATATATTAGACAGCAAATGAACATGTTGTCCCTGAAGTTGATGTGTTGAAAGCAGAAAAATTGGAATGCAGTTTGTTGTGTATGGACCTGTATAGTCGTAGATAGGTTAGGGTGCCCATGCTGACCCATGTCCACGGCAAAAAGTGCCTACAATGGAAATGTGAGCATCAGAATGGGACCACAGAGCAATGGAAGAAGGTGCAAAGAAACAAACAGAGGGCTCACAGGCCTAGAGCATTATCCTTAATTAAATATATTTATTGTATAAAAGAAGTGGTAATATACTCACAAAGGATAACAGTGTCAAGGAAACATCATATAAAGTACAGTGAATGATATCCGTGATGGGATTCCTAGACCTCCAACTGGCTGATGCGTTTCGAGGACTTGCCTCTTCCTCAGAGCCAATCAAGGCACTGATTTACCTGGGGAAGAGATGGCACCAGGATGCCGTATGGGAAGAAGACAAGCCGGCGGAGGGAATGTGATGTTTTAAGCAGGGGCGGACTGACCATTCAAGGACTCGGGCACTGCCCGAGGGCCCGGGCTCAGTAGGGGACCCCATGAGATGCCCCTGGTACCTTTCATTGGCTTTTTCATAGGCTTTTTTGGGTGTGGGCGAGGACTCAGGGGCCCCATGATCCCCTATTGCCCGGGGGTCCCATGAGTTGTCAGTCCACCCCTGGCTTTAAGCAATGTTCTGCTTGGCTCCTGCCATTCATGTGGAGGTTACTTGACAAATACCACCTACCTAAACATTGTTGGTGACCAAGCACACCCCTTCATAGAAATGGTATTCCCCGATGGCAGTGATGTCTTTCAGCAGGATATTTCACCCTGCCACGCTGCAAAAATGGTTCCAAGAAGGGTTTGAGGAACACAACAACGAGTTTAAGGTGTTGACTTGGCCTCCAAATTCTCCAGATCTCAATCCTGAGCATCTGTAGGATGTGCTGGAAAAACAAGTTCGATCTATGGAGGCCCCACCTGTAACTTACATCGCTTAAAGGATCCGCTACTGGAGGCTTGGTGCCACATACCACAACATACCTTCAGAGGTCTAGTGGAGTCCATGCCTTGATGGGTCAGTGCTGCTATGACAGCAGAAGGGGGACCTCCTCAATAAAAGGCGGGTGATCGTAAATCTATGGATGATTGGTGTAGGTGTGATCTCTTTCAGCAGGATATTTCACCCTGCCACGCTGCAAAAATGGTTCAAGAATGGTTTGAGGAACACAACAATGAGTTCAAGGTGTTGACTTGGCCTCCAAATTCTCTAGATCTCAATCCTGAGCATCTGTAGGATGTGCTGGAAAAACAAGTCCGATCTATGGAGGCCCCACCTGTAACTTGCAGCTCTTAAAGGATCTGCTACTGGAGGCTTGGTGCCACATACCACAGCATACCTTCAGAGGTCTAGTGGAGTCCACACCTTGATGGGTCAGTGCTGCTTTGACAGCAGAAGGGGGATCTCCTCAATAATAGGCATGTGATCATAAATCTATGGCTGATCGGTGTACACCGCGTTCCAAATTATTATGCAAATTCTATTTAAGTGTCACAAAGATGAAATATTTTGTTTTTCAGTGTAACTCATGGATGGCATTGTGTGTCAGGGCTCTTTTGATCACTGAAAACAATCTCGGACACCTGTGATAATTTGATTGGCCGGTGAGCCCAATTTATGGAAAAACTACTAAAGGACGGTGTTCCACATTATTAAGCAGAGCACTATTTTCAAGCAATATGGGGAAGAAAAAGGATCTCTCTGCTGCCAAAAACAGTGAAATAGTTCAATGCCTTGGACGAGGTATGAAAACATTCGATATTTCACAAAAACTTAAGCGTGATCATCGCACTATGAAGAGATTTGTGGCTGATTCAGAGCACAGACGGGTTGGTGCAGATAAAGGCACATTGAGGAAGATTTCTGCCAGATCCATGCATCGGATCAAGAGAGCAGCTGCTAAAATACCATAACGTGCCTCTGGAGTCCCACGGATATCAAAGTGTAGAGTCCTTCAGAGTCCTGCAACTGTGCCTAAACCTTCTATTCGGCCACCACTAACCAATGCTCACAAGCAGAAACAGCTGCATTGGGCAGAAAAATACATGAAGACTAATTTTCAAACAGTCCTGTTCACTGATGAGTGCCGTGCAACCCTGGATGGTCCAGATGGATGGAGTAGTGGATGGTTGGTGGACGGCCACCCTGTTTCAACAAGGCTGCGACGTCAGCAAGGCGGTGGTGGAGTCATGTTTTGGGCCGGAATCATGGGAACAGAGCTGGTCGGCCCCTTTAGGGTCCCCAAAGGTGTAAAGATGACCTCTGCAAAGTATGTGGAGTTTATGACTGACCACTTTCTTCCCTGGTACAGAAGGAAGAACTATGCTTTCTGTAATAAAATCATCTTCATGCATGACAATGCGCCATCTCATGCTGCAAAGAATACCTCTGCATCAATGGCTGCTATGGGGATAAAAGGAGAGAAAGTCATGGTGTGGCCTCCATCCTCCCCTGACCTCAATCCTAATGAGAACCTTTGGAGCATCCTCAAGCAAAAGATCTATGAGGGTGGGAGGCAGTTTACATCCAAACAGCAGCTCTGGGAGGCTATTCTGACATCTTGCAAACAAATTCAAGCAGAAACTGTCCAAAAACTCCCAAGTTCAATGGATGCAAGACGTGTGAAGCTGCTATCAGATAAGGGCTCCTATGTTACAATGTAACGTGATCAGTTCAAATGTTTACAAAGTTAAAATGTTGTTAAAAGTTTGATTGAAATAGCTTTTAATTTCAGTAAATATGCTGCAAACGCAACAAATGACAATTTTCAGTTCTTTACAACCTATAAAGTGTTTTGAAACTTCCTGTGCAGAATAATTGGGAACAAAAATCCTGTTATCATTAGGAGGTTTGTTCAATAAAATGTGAATTGTACTCTTATAGTTGTAACCTGAGAATTATGCCGACTGTTATTTACATCAATTATTGAGGGAAATGAGAAAAATATAATTTGGATAATAATTTGGAACACGGTGTAGGTGTGATGGTCAGATGTGCACTTTTTTTTTTCTTTTGCCATATTGCAGCTAAAAACAGCAAAAGCCTTCTGATCGGAATCCATCCAGACACAAATGAATCCAGATCTCCGGAGGTTTAAACCCCGACATATGGAGGCCGATGTTTTCCTGCAGCAACGGATGACACGGAGAGCCGTAAACATGACTAATCCCTGAGCGTTCCCTGAGACAAGACTGGAATTGTCACCTCTGTCAGGATGTCACTCTGGATCTGCGCTCCACAAAGAGATCTCCGTGACATGGACATTGCTAATGAATCTCTCCACGTAAAAGAAGGAATTGCTCATCCGATACAAAACAACAGTCCGGGGATAACAAGTATTGGGCAGGAGCTGCGATTATTATTAGAATACAGGATTTATATTATTATTATACAGGATTTATATTATTATTATACAGGATTTATATAGTGCCAACAGTTTGCTCAGCACTTTACAATATAAAGGGAGACAATCAGGGGCGGACTGACCATTTGGAAACTCGGGCACTGCCCGAGGGCCCGGGATCAGTAGGGGGCCCCATGAGATGCCCCTGGTACCTTTTTCATAGGCTTTTTTGAGTTTGGGCAAGGACACAGGGGCCCCATGATCCCCTATTGCCCGGGGGCCCCATGAGTTGTCAGTCCGCCCCTGGAGACAATACAGCAACAATACAGTTCAATACAAGAGGATTAGGAGGGCCTGATCTTTGGAGCTTACAATCTAAGAGATGCTTTGCTCGTCTGCACATTGAGGACCATTCAGGAAATGGAAGACGTCATCTTATAAGTCCCCAGTCACGCCGATCCCACTTTGAAATCGTGTGACTTCCAGTGAATTCGTGCGATTTCAAAGTCGGATGTCATTCCCACTCGAGGTGCGACTTGCAAAACATCTGCGGCTTGCAAAACACAGATGTCTATGCAAGTCACACCGGAAGGAGAGCATTCAACTACTTTAGAAATCGATGCGACTCCGACCAAGTCCGAATCACACTGACATGACCTTATAAGTGTGATTCTTGTGAACTACTATGGTGTATTTAAATTATCTGATCAATTAAAATAAAAAGTGAAAATATTATCTAGTAACTGAATTAATACATATATAAATTGAATCAGTGGGTCGCCTACACTATACACATACCCATCTTTATCAAATGATGCCCCTAAGAAAGATGCAAATTAGAGGCTAGGGGAGGAAGAGGATGAAAGCTGCTTTGATTTTTAGGAACACACATATACGAAGGAAAAAGTCTGAAAGGAGCCGAGAGATCCCCTAGAGGGAAGAGGGATAACTCCATCCATACCAGGGGCGGACTGACCATTTGGAAACTCGGGGACTGCCCGAGGGCCCGGGGTCAGTAGGGGGCCCCATGAGATGCCCCTGGTACCTTTTTCATACGCTTTTTTGAGTTTGGGCAAGGACACAGGGGCCCCATGATCCCCTATTGTCTGGGGGCCCCATGAGTTGTCCACCCCTGATCCATACTCAGGAAAAGGATCTCTTGACAATGGCGAGACCCCCTGCTGGAAAAAAAATAAAAAACTCCATTCATCCATCTGGGATACAGGGATTGATGCATTTGTCCTATTCTGAGCCCAATTAAAGGGACACAAGCCTGTATGACCTGACTTAACGGTTTGGTCATACACATCAGGTGAGAGCACAACTGGTGAAGGAGCACAGTATACATTTATAAATTTGGTGGACTATTTTTTATACATCATTTTTATATATATATTTTTATTTCTTTATTATAATTTTTATATATATATATATATATTTTTTTTTTTATTTCTTTATTATAATTTTTATTTTTCATTTTTTTTATATATCATAGAATCACGGATTGTTTTGAAGATTCCTTGTGAGGAGTTTATATGTGAAGATATGCATGCATTACTAGCGTGATTGATAATATCACGTTTATGGAAATATATTAGTAATCAGTTTATTGTTTTGCACTGATTTTTGTGTATATTGTTAGTGGAACGCGGCACTGATATCAGTTCTTTAATAGGGTGCAACTTGCTGTGTGATTTGAAACTAGCATGGCATGGCAAATAAAGGCTCTAAGGAAGAGGGGATTGCCCCCTCGTAACACGTCAGCCATTTTCCAGCGTCTACTTGCAGCGCAGTATTCTAGACCATGGACTCATGTTGAATAGGATATGCCTGTGTTTATTTGGCGTTTGTGAGTATATATCTGCCACTTTTTATAAATAAAGTTTGCATTGAGGCAATGCGCAAGGCTGGTGCGCCCCTTTCATTTTCTTCTTTTACAAAGCGATCTTGGGCTACCCCATCCCGCAAGGGGCTGCACAGCACTGCATTATCCAATCCGCTCTTTTGTGTGTAGGAAGTTGTTTTCTTCTTTTCGGTGACATGGCATGGGAAATCGCACGGCAAGTCGCCCCTGGTGGGTTTTTTTTAATATATTCTTCAGATTTTTTTAACATAAAAAAAAGTCATTTTAACATAGATTTTTACATATACTTGTAAATGCATTCCAAAAATGTAGATTTGTATTTTTAACCCCCCTGGAGGTATTGCCGAGTGTAGCTCGGGGTAAAGTTTCAGCACCACAAGCGGTAACCCCAACCTACACTCGGGAATACACTGCAGTGTTGCTCCGGGATCTGTTCTTCTCTTACCTTGTCCTGCGCTCCCGCGATGTCCCTCCTGCAGTGTCCTCTGTAATGTCCTCCGGCCGATGCCGACATCTGTCTTCTGGGTTCCCTTCCCTGCGACGCCGGGATGTACGGGGGACAGAACTGGCAGGAAATTTGAAAATGACAAAAAGTGACATTCACTAAATACACTAAAATCACATAGTATAACATTCCTGTATCAAACCATTTCACATACATTTTGTCCCGAGTGCTTTGTCCGGCGCCCTGCCTGCATTTTTACTGTTCTTTCTGCCTGGAAACTGAGAAACGTCCATGGTGTCCAAAAAGCGTCCCTTTTAGGTCAAAAGCAGTTTTAGACCGGCTAGAGAACAGCGATAGTAAATCAGAACCACTTGCAGAATTGAGTGATAATGATTCGTGGGGGAAATTCCTCATCAGACACTGAAAACGATTCTGCGACTTTGCTCAGCGATGTGCGAACTTGGCGCTCTATTTCACATTTCAGTGTTTTTGGTTTGATTATATTATTGAATTAAATTTATTATTATAATATTATTTTTTATGATTATTTATTAAATTATAATTTATGATTTCGTGTTTCAAATTGTAACATACCCGGGATGTTTACTAGACTCTTGTTCGGACAGATTTCAGTGAGTTATTCCTAAAAATTACAGGACTACAATAAAAAAAATACATATTTCCATGCAAAAAAATGTACCACTTTGAGCACAGAAATATGGACATAATCAGACTGCTAGGGAGGTTAAAGACATATTTGAAATATATTTTGAAAAATATTCTTCCCAAATATATTGACATATATTTGAAATACTACAATTTTGGCCGTATTCAATATATTTCAAAATATATTTCAATACATTAATATACAGTACATACACTGGGGCAAAAAAGTATTTAGTCAGCCACCAATTGTGCAAGTTCTCCCACTTACAAAGATGAGAGAGGCCTGTAATTGGCATCATATGTAGACCTCAACTATGAGAGACAAAATGAGAGAAAAAATCCAGACAATCACATTGGCTGATTTGGAAAGAATTTATTTGCAAATTATGGTGGAAAATAAGTATTTAGTCACCTACAAACAAGCAAGATTTCTGGCTCTCACAGACCTGTACCTTCTTCTTTAAGAGGCTCCTCTGTCCTGCACTCATTACCTGTATCAATGGCACCTGTTTGAACTTGTTATCAGTATGAAAGACACCTGTCCACAACCTCAAACAGTCACACTCCAAACTCCACTATGGTGAAGACCAAAGAGCTGTTGAAGTACACCAGAAACAAAATTGTAGACCTGCACCAGGCTGGGAAGACTGAATCTGCAATAGTCAAGCAGCTTGGTGTGAACAAATCAACTGTGGGAGCAATAATTAGAAAATGGAAGACATACAAGACCACTGATAATCTCCCTCGATCTGGGCTCCATGCAAGATCTCACCCCGTGGGGTCAAAATGATCACAAGAACGGTGAGCAAAAATCCCAGGACCACACGGGGGGACCTAGTGAATGACCTGCAGAGAGCTGGGACCAACGTAACAAAGGCTACCATCAGTAACACACTACGCCGCCAGGGACTCAGATCCTGCAGTGCCAGACGTGTCCCCCTGCTTAAGCCAGTACATGTCCGGGCCCGTCTGAAGTTTGCTAGAGAGCATTTGAATGATCCAGAAGAGGATTGGGAGAATGTCATATGGTCAGATGAAACCAAAATAGAACTGTTTGGTAGAAACACAACTCATCGTGTTTGGAGGAGAGAGAATGCGGAGTTGCATCCAAAGAACACCATACCTACTGTGAAGCATGGGGGTGGCAACATCATGCTTTGAGGCTGTTTCTCTGCAAAGGGACCAGGACGACTGATCCATGTACAGGACAGAATGAATGGGGCCATGTATCGTGAGATTTTGAGCACAAACCTCCTTCCATCAGCAAGGGCGTTGAAGATGAAACGTGGCTGGGTCTTCCAACATGACAATGATCCCAAACATACCGCCCGGGCAATGAAGGAGTGGCTTCGTAAGAAGCATTTCAAGGTCCTGGAGTGGCCTAGCCAGTCTCCAGATCTCAACCCCATAGAAAACTTTTGGAGGGAGTTGAAAGTCCGTGTTGCCCAGCCACAGCCCAAAACATCACTGCTCTAGAGGAGATCTGCATGGAGGATGGGCCAACATACCAGCAACAGTGTATGCCAACCTTGTGAAGACTTACAGGAAACGTCTGACCTCTGTCATTGCCAACAAAGGATATATAACAAAGTATTGAGATGAACTTTTGATATTCACCAAATACTTATTTTCCACCATAATTTGCAAATAAATTCTTTCCAAATCAGCCAATGTGATTGTCTGGATTTTTTTTCTCATTTTGTCTCTCATAGTTGAGGTCTACCTATGATGCCAATTACAGGCCTCGCTCATCTTTTTAAGTGGGAGAACTTGCACAATTGGTAGCTGACTAAATACTTTTTTGCCCCACTGTATACTACATGTTGAAATGCATTATTTATATATTACAAAATATATGAAACATATTTTTAAAAATATATATTTTTTTAAATATATTCTTCCGATTTTTTTTTTAACAATAAAAAAGTATTTTTAACATATATTTTTACATATATTTGTAAATACATTCCAAAAATGTAGATTTGTATTTTTAAAGACATATTTGAAATATATTTTGAAAAATATTCTTCCCAATTATATAGACATATATTTGAAATACTACAATTTTGGCCGTATTCAATATATTTTAAAATATATTTCAATACATATACACTAGTGGCCAACATTGTGGATACACCTTACATTTTTACATACTTTTGCAGTTTAAAGTATTTTATATATAAATATCTCTAAAAATGTCATAGCACAAGTAAAATTAAATATAGTAAATTAATGCTTTAACAAAAAAATCTTTAAATAAGTTCAATTTTGGCAGGAAATGTACCATATGATGCCAGGAATTGATTGTTACATGGTCTCGAGCAAGAATCCAAGCAACAAGCGAGGACTCATTGAGGTTAGCCTTTGTGGCACGGCCCTGTTACTTTCAATGGGTAGTGTTCATGGACAGTACTGGCCTCCTGGATGCGACCTGGGAATAATTTTTGCTGCAACATGTATACAACCCCCTCCGGCCCCTGTGTCAGTTTAAAGCAGAACTTCTCCTAAAAGGGGAAGTTCCGCTTGCTTGCCTCCTCCCCACCCCACTGCCACGCTTGTCACTTTTTGGGGGGGAGGGGGTACCTGGTTTTGAGAGGTACTTGCTCCCACCTCTGGTTTTGACAGGTACCCGCTCTCACTTCCAGGTAAGATCCCCGATGCGATCTTTTGGTCCCTCTTCATTCCTCCTGCACACTTCTGGGACACACACAGTTCCCAGATGACTGCTTGACCAGTCACACAGCACAGTGCAGCCCACGCATTCTCAGTAGGAAACTGGCTGTGAAGCCAAAAGGCTGCTGGTTCCCTTTGTCCAAGACGCCGGCCCCTGCACCCAAAGTGGACTGAAGAATCGGCTCAGGTGAGGACATCGCTGGATCCCTGGACAGGTAGGTGTCCTTATATTAAAAGTCAGCAGCTACAGGATTTGTAGCTGCTTTTATTTTTTGGGGGGAGACTGGAGATCCTCTTAAGGAAGGTGGCTGGGGGAGGTGCTAAAAACTCCTATTTTTACTGTCCCCTGGCTGCATGTGTGAATGAGCCCCCAAATATACACTCACTGGCCGCATTATTAGGTCCACCTTGCTAGTGCCAAGAAATCATCCCCCACGCCATGACACCACCACCATCATCCTGAACTGTGGATACAAGGCGGGATGGATCCATGATTTCATGTTGTTTATGCCAAATTATATCCCTTCCTTCTGACTGTCGCAGCAACCAGTCTGCCCATTCTCCTCTGACCTCTGACACCAACAAGGCATTTTCATCCACACAACTGCCACTCACTGGATAATTTCTATTTTTCGGACCACTCTGTAAACCCTGGAGATGGTTGTGCATGAAAATCTCAGTAGATCAGCAGTTTTTGAAATACTCAGACCATCCCGTCTGGCACCAACAACCATGCCACGTTCAAAGTCACTTAAATCCCCTTTCTTCAAATTCTGAAGTTTGAACTTCAACAAGTCGTCTTCACCACGTCTAGATGCCTGAATGCATTGAGTTGCTGCCATGTGATTGGCTGATTAGCATTTTGTGTTACCAAGCAATTGAACAAGTGGACCTAATAAAGAGGCCGGTGTGTGTAGGTGCAACTAGGGGCGTATTTACCACAAGGCATACAAGGGACTTGCCTAGGGCGGCATTTTTCAGGGGGGCAGCACCTCCCCTCAGAAGAATGGATGAAAGAAGGGACACACGCAGGGGTGGACTGACAACTCATGGGGCCCCCCGGGCAATAGGGGATCATGGGGCCCCTGTGTCCTTGCCCAAACTCAAAAAAGCCTATGAAAAAGGTACCAGGGGCATCTCATGGGGCCCCCTACTGACCCCGGGCCCTCGGGCAGTGCCTGAGTTTCCAAATGGTCAGTCCGCCCCTGGACACGCGTGCCATGGGAACCAGGTGGGATCCAAGAGAGGCTGCAGGCTACTTGATGGTGTATCTAGAGCCTGACTCCCATTCCTGGGGATGTCCAGAGCTTTGAAGATGAGTGTCTTTCTCTCTATCGCCGGGGGGGGGGGGTAATGGAAGGCTCTCCTGAGTGGGGGGGCAGGGGTGTTGTTGGTCAATGTCAGACTGTCTCCACAGGATGGGGAAGGGGGGGGGGGGTGTTGGTTGGTATCCGTTGGGGCAGACGATTTTTGTGTTGCCTAGGGCAGCACAACACCTAAATACACTACTGGGTGCAACATGAAATGTGGTCTAGACCTTTTTGTTAACAATGCAAAAAAATAAAAAACACAGAGGTGATCAAATACCACCAAAAGAAATCTATATTTGTGTGAAAAAAAGACATAAATTTCATTCATGTACAGCATTGCATGACTGCGCAATTGTCAGTTAAACTAGTGCAGCGCCGTATAGCAAAAAATTGCATAAATTCCAGTATATATACCGCCATTTGTAAACGCTACAACTTTCACACAAACCAATCAACATACACGTATTTATGATGAAATTTGAGTTTATAGGATATTTTTTATAACAGAAATGAGAAAATATTGGGTTTTTTTTTCAAAATTTCCAGTCTTTTTTTTATATATAGCCCAAAAAGTAAAAAACCCAGAGGTGATCAAATACCCCCAAAAGAAAGCTCTATTTGTGTGAAAAAAGGACATACATTTAATTTGGGTGCAGCATTGCATGACTGCGCAATTACAAGTTAAAATAGCACAGCGCCGAGTGCTAAAAAATGGCCTAGCCAGGAAGGGGGGGAAATTCTCCGGAGGATGAGAGGTTAATTGGAGCATAGAAAATCAGGTCTCCTGCCTTTCCAGACTCTGTGGCAGAGCTGTGTAAATCTCAGAACTGGATGGGAATAATAAATCCTACAGCAGGTAAAACAACCCCTTTAGAGGAATGTTTTGTGTGTTCAGCTGTCTATCTGGAGTCCCCCTAGAATGAAGAAGCGTAAAGCGCTTCTGCCATACACACGTAGTACCCCATTCTGTCCACTAGATGTCGCAGTGCGCTCGCTGTCCGCGCAGTGTACAGCGATCCAGGGTCTGAGCGGCTGAGGGGGGTGTGTGCGGAGGAGGGGAGGAGCCGAGCGGAGTGGGCGGAGCTGGGACACCTGGAGGAGTGTTATGCCGGCGTTGCTGATGCTCGTGTCCGCGGTGGTGCTGGGCTGCTGGTGCTGTGGGATCGCTCTGCTCCTCCGCCGGATCCACCGGGGAGTCATGGCTCGGACCGAGAGGCCGCTCTTCAAGATCGCGTGAGTGTGTGCGGGGATCGGGGGGGAGGGGAGCTGTCATCTCCGGAGATCTCACCTCTGTACATTCACCGTCCCTCCTGTCATCCTATAAACCGTCCCTCCTGTCATCCTATAAACCGTGTATGCCATCTGTATACTCCATGTATTCCATCTATATACACCGTGTACTCCATCTATACCATCTATATACACCCCATGTATTCCATCTATATACACCCCATGTATTCCATCTATATACACCCCATGTATTCCATCTATATACACCCCATGTATTCCATCTATATACACCCCATGTATTCCATCTATATACACCCCATGTATTCCATCTATATACACCCCATGTATTCCATCTATATACACCCCATGTATTCCATCTATGTACTCCATCTATATACACCCCATGTACTCCATCTATATACTCCATGTATTCCATCTCTATATATACACACCATATATTCCATCTATATATCTATATATATACTCCATGTACTCCATCTATATACACCCCATGTACTCCATCTATATACACCCCATGTACTCCATCTATATACACCCCATGTACTCCATCTATATACACCCCATGTACTCCATCTATATACTCCATGTATTCCATCTCTATATATACACACCATATATTCCATCTATATATATATATGCTCCATGTATTCCATCTATATATATATACTCCATGTATTCCATCTATATACACCCCATGTACTCCATCTATATACACCCCATGTACTCCATCTATATACACCATGTACTCCATCTATATACTCCATGTATTCCATCTCTATATATACACCATGTATTCCATCTATATATATACTCCATGTATTCCATCTATATATATACTCCATGTATTCCATCTATATATATACTCCATGTATTCCATCTATATATATACTCCATGTATTCCATCTATATATACACACCATGTATTCCATCTATATATACACACCATGTATTCCATCTATATATACACACCATGTACTCCATCTATATACACACCATGTATTCCATCTATATACACACCATGTACTCCATCTATATACACACCATGTACTCCATCTATATACACCATGTACTCCATCTCTATATATACACACACCATATATTCCATCTATATATATATATATATATATATACTCCATGTATTCCATCTATATACACTATGTAACACACACACTCACACACACTTCTATATATACACCATGTATTCTATATACGGCATGGGCAGAGGAGTCTGTATCCATACATAGTCCTCATTCCTCTGTGTCCTGTGATGACAGATCAGTCATTATATCACCCCTGTACATTGTCCTATGGTATATACTATATAACCTTGGGGGGTCAGTCTATGTATGGTGATAGAAGGGTGTGCTGGAATCTGTAGTTCACATCAATCCCAGAGCCACTGCTTCCTTATACAGTAACATAAATATATATATATATATATGATCTATATTTAGCACCGACCATGAATTCCTGTGTACATCGGGGTTTATTGATGTCTATTTATAAACACCCAGTATTCCTGTTTACCTGACTGGGAGTGATGGTCAGTATTGAACATTCTATTACACATCACCTCCTACTTCTCTGTACATATGGAACGATGCAATGTAATAGTGTACTTTATACAATGGATCAATAATGGGATCTCTGTATATACAATGTGACAGTACTACTAATACAATGGATCAATAACGGGATCTCTGAGATCTCTGTGTATATACATCGTAACAGTGGTCACCATATAATGAATTAATAATGGGATCTCTGTTTATACAATGTAACAGTGGTCCCCATACATTATATGGATATTGTCATCTCAGTATATATTTATTACGTTACCTAGTCATGTGTGTTTGAATTAATTGATATTTATATACAAATGCCAGACGTTCCTGTGTACCTGACTTGGAATGTGTTTCAATATGGAATATTATATTACACCTCACCTCCTACATCTCTGTACATATGGAACTCTGCAATGTAATAATGCACCTTATACAATGGATCAATAATGGGATCTCTGTATATACAATGTGACTGTACTACCAATACAATGGATCAATAATGGGATCTCTGTATATACAATGTGACAGTACTACCAATACAATGGATCAATAATGGGATCTCTGTATATACAGTGTGACAGTACTCCCCATACAATGGATCAATAATGGGATCTCTGTATATACAATGTGACAGTACTCCCCATACAATGGATCAATAATGGGATCTCTGTATATACAATGTGACAGTACTACCAATACAATGGATCAATAATGGGATCTCTGTATATACAATGTGACAGTACTACCAATACAATGGATCAATAATGGGATCTCTGTATATACAATGTGACAGTACTATCAATAATGGGATCTCTGTATATACAACGTGACAGTACTCCCCATACAATGGATCAATAATGGGATCTCTGTATATACAATGTGACAGTACTATCAATAATGGGATCTCTGTATATACAATGTGACAGTACTCCCCATACAATGGATCAATAATGGGATCTCTGTATATACAACGTGACAGTACTCCCCATACAATGGATCAATAATGGTATCTCTATATACAATGTGACAGTACTACCAATACAATGGATCAATAATGGGATCTCTGATGTCTGTCTACATACAGTGGTCCCCATAAATTATATGGCTATTGACATGAGTGTGTGTGTATATGTATATGTGTATATATATATATATATATATATATATATATATATATATATATATATATATATATATATATATATATATATATATAATTTTTTTTTTTTTTTTTTTTTTACCTAGTCATGTGTGTTTGAATCCATGTACACCTGACTTGGAATGTTTGTCAGTTTACAACTTTCTATTACATGGAACTCTGCAATGTAATAGTCTGTATATACAATGGATCAGCAAAGGGATCTCTGACATATGACTGTATATTATTATTACAGGTACTTGTATAGCGCCATTAATTTATGCAGCACTTTACATACAGTTAGGTCCATATTTACTTGGACACAGGCACAATATTATTGCAGGTATTTACCAAAACATATTCAAGCTATAGTTCTATAATGGATATGGGCTAAAAGTGCGCACTCTCAGGTTTAATTTGAGGGTATGTACATCCAAATTGGAGGAAGGGTTTAGGAATTACAGCTCTTAGGATTAGCCACCCCCTTTTCAAGGGGCCAAAAGTAATTGGACAGTTGAATCAAAAGCTGTTTAATGGCCATGTGTGGGCTACTCCTTTTTGTTATTTCTTTATCAGTTAAGCAGGTAAAAGGTCTGGAGTTGATTCTAAGTTTGGTATTAGCATTTGGAATCTATTGCTGTGAACCGATATCATGCCTTCAAAGGAGCTGTCCATGCAAGTGAAACAGGCCATTGTAAGGCTTCAAAAATGAAACCAATCCATCAGAGAGATCGCAGCAACATTAGGAGTGGCCAAATCAACAGTTTGGTACATTCTGAGGAAAGGAGAACGCACTGGTGAGCTCAGCAACATAAAAAGGTATGGACGTCCATGGAAGACAACAGCGGTGGATGATTGCAGGATCCTCTCTATGGTAAAGAAAAACCCATTCACAACATCCAGACAATTGAAGGACACTCTCCAGGAGGTGGGCGTATCATTGTCAAAGTCTACAATCAAGAGAAGACTTCACGAGAGCAAATACAGAGGGTTCACCACAAGGTGCAAACCATTCATAAGCCTGAAGAGTAGAAAAGCCAGATTAGACTTTGACAAAAAACATCTAAAGAAGCCAGACCAGTTCTGGAAAAGCATTCTTTGGACAGATAAAACTAAGATGAATCTGTACCAGAGTGACGGGAAGAAAAAAGTGTGGAGAAGGCTTGGAACAGCTCATGATCCAAAGCAAACAACGTCATCTGTAAAACATGGTGGAGGCAGTGTGATGGGATGGGCATGCATGGCTTCCAGTGGCACTGGGTCATTGGTGTTTATTGATGATGTGACAGAATTAGCTGGATGAATTCTGCAGTGTTTTCAGATATACTGTCAGCCCAGATTCAGCCAAATGCAGCAAATGTGCTTGGACACAGTACAGATGGACAATGATCCAAAACACACTGCAAAAGCAACCCAGGAGCTTTTGAAGGAAAAGAAGTGGAATATCCTGCACTGGCCGAGTCAATCACCTGATCTCAGCCCAATTGAACATGCATTTCACTTGCTGAAGGCAAAACTAAAGGCAGAAAGACCCACAAACAAAGAACAACTGAAGACAGCTGCAGTTAGAGCCTGGCAAAGCATCAGAAAGGAGGAAACCCAGTCTTTGGTCATGTCCATGGGTTCCAGACTTCAGGCAAAGCATCAGAAAGGAGGAAACCCAGTCTTTGGTAATGTCCATGGGTTCCAGACTTCAGGCAGTCATTGCCAGTAAAGGATTCTCAACAAAATATTAAAAAGGACATTTTATATATGATTATATTCATTTGTCCAATTACTTTTGATGCCTTGAAAAAGGGGGAGTGGCTACTCTAAAGAGCTGTAATTCCTAAACCCTTCCTCCAATTTGGATGTACATACCCTCAAATTACACCTGAGAGTGCGCACTTTCAGCCCATATCCATTATAAAACTATAGCTTGAATATGTTTTGGTAAATACCTGAAAAAATGTAAAATTGTGCCTGTGGCCAAATATATATGTACCGAACCGTATATTTAATGTACATTCACATCATATACAATATAACACATGCCCCAATAAAAGGGATCAATAATGACATATCTGTCTATATACAATGTAACAGGGATCTCCACACATTATATGAATGTTGACATCTCCGTATATATATATTTATCATCAGCTACCTATATGTATGTGTTTGAATTAGATGATATCTATTTATAAACACAGGACATTCCTGACTTCGAGCGTTTGTCAATATGGAATATTCTATTACACATCACCTTCTCCTTCCCTCTACACATAGGTCTTAGCAGTGTAACAGTGTGTATATACAATGGAACAGTAATCCCAATACAACGCATCAATAATGGGATCTGTGACATCTGTCTATATACAATGTAGCAGCAGTCTCCATACACTGTAGCGATCTTGTCATCTGTCTATATACTATGTATCAGAGGTCCCCATACTATGTATCAATAATGAATGAACAGTAGTCACCAAAAAATGTATCAGTAATGACATCTCTGTGTATATACAATGTAACAGTGCTCCCCATATAATGTATCAGTAATGACAGCTTTCTCTATATATGGTGTGACAGTTGTCCCCATACAATGTATTGATAATGATATCTCTGTGTATATACAATGTAACAGTGTTCCCCATACATTGTATGGATACTGACATATTTGTGTATGTCATTACTGATACATGTGTATATATACACAAATAGGTCAGTATCCATACAATGTATGGGGAACACTGTTACATTGTATATACACAGAGATGTCATTATCAATACATTGTATGGGGACAACTGTCATACCATATATAGAGAAAGCTGTCATTACTGATACATTATATGGGGAACACTGTTACATTGTATATACAGAGATGTCATTATTGATACATGCATATATAAAGATATGTCAATATCCATACAATGTATGAGGAACACTGTTACATTGTATATACACAGATATGTTGTTACTGATACGTGTGTGTGTGTGTATATATATATATGTGTGTGTGTATATACAATGTAACAGTGTTCCTCATACATTGTATGGATATTGACATATCTTTATATATGCATGTATCAATAATGACATCTCTGTATATACAATGTAACAGTGTTCCCCATATAATGTATCAGTAATGACAGCTTTCTGTATCTATGGTGTGACAGTGGTCCCCATACAATGTATTGATAATGACATCTCTGTGTATATACAATGTAACAGTGTTCCCCATACATTGTATGGATACTGACATATTTGTGTATATATACATGTATCAATAATGACATCTCTGTGTATATACAATGTAGCAGTTGTCTCCATATAATGTATCAATTATGACCACTTTCTGTATATATGGTGTGACAGTGGTCCCCATACAATGGATTGATAATGATATCTCTGTATATGTGAAGTCCTGTGGATCAGGGGTGGCTGTGTATTCATTTTATACATGGACTTATTTTGGTATGGTATGTGGTGGGGGGGTGGGTAATATTTTCTATGCAGAAATATTCAATGCGGAGGGATGGTATTTGTCATGCTGGATGCTCCTTTGTTCCTGTCAATCATTTTCTCTTTTTAGAAGGGGGGGGGGTGTTGGGTATTGAAGGAGGTCTGGAGGCACAGAGGAGTCTGGGGGGGGGGGGGGACTGGTGGCATCCTAGGCTCCTGTGACATTAATCAGCATTCAGTAGACAGCACTTACATTGAGGTGACAGACCATATAATTACACTGCACTGTGTCTGATGGCAGAAATCTGCTGCAGAGTCCCCAGCAGTGCTGAAGATCTGTGACTCGATGTTCTGCTGAACAAACTGTAGCTGGGGAATGGGGGGGGGGGGGGGCACGTCCAGCCTGTGATCTGTGTCAGATTTTTGGTAATTCTGATTATCAGATGGGTCATCAGTCTGCCAACAGCGCCTGTTCAATGAAGAGCCATTGGGCCAGGCCCACCGGGCTATCGGCCCAGGCCCACCATGATATCAGCCCATTATTAAAGTGTATGTAAAGGCCAACTTTTTTTTTTTTTCGGTTGGATTAGGTAGTGCTTGAAAAGGGTGTTCAGTGTATTAAATTTTTTTTTTTTTTTTCTGTAAAGGTGAACTAACCATTGAAGCTTGTGCGTAACCTGGATAGGGGAGGCCATACACATTATATAGTGGTGTCCAATGTGCAGGGTGTCTGAGCCATTTCCCTGTAATAGGAGATACAATGACTGAGAAAAAAAAGAAACCACGCATGACCTGTTTTTTAGCAATTCAGTGCACCATATGCATGGCATGAGCAATGTGATGGGCTGTGGGTTGCATTCTGCTGTACAGAGCATTGGGGTGCCATTCACAATGAATTGCACCATAACGCACAGTGTGCATAGGCTGGGTGCATTGCCATGCTGCCCCCTGTTTTTCATGCTTAGGTTACACATGTAACTCATACGGATGTCTGAAGCAGGGGTGGACTGACCATTTGGAAACTCGGGCACTGCCGAGGGCCCGGGGTCAGTAGGGGGCCCCATGAGATGCCCCTGGTACCTTTTTTCATAGGCTTTTTTGAGTTTGGGCAAGGACACAGGGGCCCCATGATCCCCTATTGCCTGGGGGCCCTATGAGTTGTCAGTCCGCTCCTGGTCTGAAGTGATCAGTAGATAGAACACGGGTAGATTCGCTGTGCCGCTGATTGCTTTCCTTGTGCAAAGTTTATTCGTGTCTAAAATCTGAAAGCCTTTGTTTCAGAATTGATTGCTGGCTGTAAACGGCATGCATTGGAATTACATCTGAACTCGGCATAAGAGAACATTCTCTAAATCCGTTCCTCCTGTGTATTCCTCTTGTATCTCAGTGAGCTTTGTGTATTTCTTCCAGATCTGTGCAGCAATCCAGTGTGAGACTTCCTGTAATAAAGACCGCTCACTGCTGCTCTCTCTCCTTGTGCAGGGGGACTGGTCTTGGCTCCGCCCACTCCTGTACTTTCTGTAGGCAGTCTGTAGTGGGTGGAGCCTATTCGGCCTCTCCCACAGCTCTGCCCTCTGTACGGCCTATGTATAGCACAGTGAGGATGCATTGACCCATTCATCGATCGGTCACACGGGTAACAAAAATGGTGAAAGTTCTGGGGGATAAAACATATCAAGAGAGACTTCAGGAACTTAACATGTCCAGTGTGGAGGAAAGACGGGAAAGGGGAGACGTGATTGAAACTTTTAAATACATCAACGGGGGTGAATAGGGTTCAGGAGGGAAGGATTTTCACCATGAAACCAAAATCATGTACACGGAGACGTGACCTTACACTAACTGGAGGAAAGTTCAAAACCAATCTCAGAAAGTACTATTTTACTGAAAGGGTAGTTGATGCTCGGAATAGACTTCCAGCAGAGGTGGTGAGCCAGGCAACAGTAAGTGGCTTCAAACATGCTTGGGACAAACATACAGTTGTGACCAAAATTATTCAACCCCCACTGAAATTGAGTGTTTTGGCCAGTTTGACATTGCTTTTGATCATTCAGTCATCTTGCTTACATTTACATTAAAGAGGCACTTGTAGGTCAGACAAATATAACATAACAGTTATAATGAAATAACCACAAATGTCTTTTCTGTGCTCACAGCATTATCAGTTTTATTCAACCCCCAAGTGACATTCAATCTTAGTACTTAGTACAGCATCCTTTTACAGTTATAACAGCTTTTAAACGTGAAGCATAGCTTGACACAAGTGTCTTGCAGCGATCTACGGGTATCTTCGCCCATTCTTCATGGGCAAAGGCCTCCAGTTCAGTCACATTCTTAGGCTTGCGCACTGCAACTGCTTTCTTTAAGTCCCACCAGAGGTTCTCAATCGGATTTAAGTCTGGTGACTGCGATGGCCACTCCAAAATGTTCCAGCCTTTCCTCTGCAACCATGCTCTAGTGGACTTGGAGGTATGCTTGGGATCATTGTCCTGTTGAAAGGTCCAACGTCTCCCAAGCCTCAGGTGTGTGACGGACTGCATCACGTTTCCATCCAATATCTCCTGGTACTGAAGAGAATTCATGGTACCTTGCACACGCTGAAGCTTCCCTGTACCTGCAGAAGCAAAACAGCCCCAAAGCATGATTGACCCTCCACCATGCTTCACAGTAGGCAAGGTGTTCTTTTCATCATAGGCCTTGTTCTTCCTCCTCCAAACATAGCGTTGATCCATGGGCCCAAACAGTTCTAATTTTGTTTCATCAGTCCACAGAACACTATCCCACAACTTTTGTGGTTTGTCCACATGGCTTTTGGCATACTGCAGTCGACTCTTCTTATTCTTTGGAGACAGCAAGGGGGTACGCCTGGGAGTTCTGGCACGGAGGCCTTCATTACGCAGTGTGCGTCTTATTGTCTGGGCTGAAACTTCTGTACCCACATCTGACAAATCTTTTCTCAGTTCCTCAGCAGTCACACGGGGACTTCTCTCCACTCTACGCTTCAGGTAGCGCACAGCAGTCGAAGTCAGCATCTTCTTTCTGCCACGACCAGGTAGCGTTTCAACAGTGCCCTTTGCCTTGAATTTGCGAATGATGCTTCCTAAGGTGTCTCTTGGTATGTTTAACATCTTTGCAATCTTCTTATAGCCATTGCCCTTCCTGTGAAGAGAAATCACCTCTTCTCTTGTCTTCCTGGACCATTCTCTTGCCTTCACCATGTTTGTAACCACACCAGTAAATGTCTAGAAGGAGCTGAGTATCACAGTCATTTTAAAGCTGCCTAATTGGTGCTTATTATGCTTGATTGCTGCTCGGTGACATCCACAGGTGTTTTCAATACCTGATGGAAAGCACCTGTATGAACCTCTGTTCTTCAGAGTGGTAGTCTTTAAGGGGTTGAATAATTGTGGCAATGAAGAAACCACATAAGAACCATTTACTACTGTATTACATAAACAATTGATGTCATTTTAGTTGCATTTGGGTAGTTACAACGTCCTTGTAGGATTTGATTCTGAATACAATTCCAAATGTACACTATAGTCCCTAAACCCCTTTACAGCATTGGGGGTTGAATAATTTTGGTCACAACTGTAGATCTATATTCAGACAATAAAAAACCGAACAAAATAAAAACAAAAACCCCAAGCAACCAACCAAACCAAAAACCCCAAGCAACCAACCAAAATTAAAAACCCCAAGCAAGCAACCAAACCAAAAACCCCAAGCAAGCAACCAAACCAAAAACCCCAAGCAAGCAAGCAACCAAACCAAAAACCCCAAGCAACCAACCAAATCAAAAATCCCAAGCAAGCAACCAAACCAAAAATCCCAAGCAAGCAACCAAACCAAAAACCCCAAGCAAGCAACCAAACCAAAAACCCCAAGCAAGCAACCAAACCAAAAACCCCAAGCAAGCAAGCAAGCAAACCAAAAACCCGAAGCAACCAACCAAACCAAAAATCCCAAGCAACCAACCAAACCAAAAACCCCAAGCAACCAACCAAACCAAAAACCCCAAGCAACCAACCAAAATTAAAAACCCCAAGCAACCAACCAAAATTAAAAACCCCAAGCAACCAACCAAACCAAAAACCCCAAGCAACCAACCAAACACCCCAAGCAACCAACCAAAATAAAAACCCCAAGCAACCAATCCAAAAACCCCAACCAGCCATACTAAACCAAATAACAGCCAAAACAAGAAAACAAACCACCCCCCCCCCCCCAAAAAAAAACACTCTTTTTTTTTTTTTTTTTTTTGCTGTTACTTTTCTATGCATACACATGCGTACACCCCTGCCTGCTGCCTCTGCAGCTAAAAGGGGTAGCAGTTGGAGAGGGGGGGGGGGAATTGGGGCGGTATTAGCATGGCTCAGATCTTTTTCCATTACAAAAATATATGGGGGAAAAAACAGGATTTTACTGCCCTACCCACTAGTGTGAATGAGCCCTTAGACACACTGTGTGTTGTGTTTTTAGTGCATCGTGGCGCATTGGTATGAACTGGGTGTAGTGGAAACAGTGGATGATACGGCAGGACAGGGGAGTAGTTTCTATAGCAAGGAAGGACGGGGTTAATGCCATATGTTCTGCCCTCCTCAGCTGGTATAGTGCACGTGGCACAGCCCGTGGTCAGCCCACGGATGTGAATGTTCCATTAGTAAACCACAGAGAGACAAACAGGCGGAGGAAGAGATCTCCGGGGAGGTCAGGCCACAATGTGACCCCCCCCGTCATGGCTGCACACTGAGGCCGGAGAGACGATGGCTGGTGGAGGAAACATCAGCTCAGTCCTATTTACTTCTAAACAAACCACAAAAACTTCGACTTGACCTCCTCCATGTTTTTGTTCGTCGGCTTCACGCGGCTCTAACAGTCCAACACGTGTGAGAGAATTCACAACCACGTTCTGCCATCACCCCTCCCAGCTCATTGTATCCACCGGTAGTAACTTTGTATGTTCTTGGATCAGTGATGATGATGTCATGCTGGGGGCGGGGACAGATAACACAACTTGTACTGCCTCCGAGGATCTTAAAAAAAAAAAAATAAATAAAATCTGGGATTTTTGTAAAAAAAACAAAAAGAAACCTTCCCCAGCAATGCAAGGGTAAAGCGGCATTACACCCAAAAGCAAACCTTTATTATGTTCAGTTTACCATTTCTTGGATGTGGTGGCTGCATTAGTTTTCCTCTTTTAGGCACCATGCACACCTTTTTTTGCTCCTTGAAGCGCTGCTGTTAGCATTTTTTTTCCTGCTCCTTGAAGCTGTGTTGTCCTATGTGTCCATGCACACTACATTAGGCTATTAGCATTTTTTGAGCTTCAGAGTCTAGGAGTCAAAGAAAAATTTGTATTTGGAGTGTTTTTCCATGAGAAAATAAAAATGCTACTAAAACATCCCTAACAGCTCTTTTTTCTAGCTTTTTTTTTTATCTACAATCCCTGTAAAAACACTAATAAAATGCTAACGCTCCTGAACGCACCTAAAATGCTATTGCCAATGTTTTTTTATCCAGCTTATTTTCCAGCGTTTGCTGCGCTTAAAAAAAAAAACAAAAAACAAAAGACAAAAAACAAACAAACAAAAAAAACCTAGTGTGCATGGACCCATGCACGCCAGCATTTTTTTAAAGATCCTTGAAGCTATCAGCATTTTTTTCAGCTCCTTGAAGCTAAATCATGTTCTCCTACATGTCCATACACACTAGGTTAGTAGTATTTGTCAAGCTTCCTCGGTAGGAGCAGAAAAAAAAAATTAGTTTTTGGGAGTGTTTTTTTCTGGTAGAAAAAAAATGCTGCACGCTACTAAAATGCTCCTAAACGCTTTTTTTCTAGCTTTTTTTTTTCCCCCCCCCATATGTACTGTAAAAATGCTAATAAAAAGAAAACTCCCCTTATTTGCTTGTTGAGGGCCCCTTATTTGCTTGTTGAGGGCCCCTTATTGGCTTGTTGAGGGCCCCTTATTGGCTTGTTGAGGGCCCCTTATTGGCTTGTTGAGGGCCCCTTATTTGCTTGTTGAGGGCCCCTTATTGGCTTGTTGAGGGCCCCTAAGGCTTGTTGAGGGCCCCTTATTGGCTTAGCGAGATAACTCGGGGGTCACATTCCCATCCCCGGCCTGTGATTGGACAATAAAAGAGAAGCAACAGACTGGTGAGCTCACCCCTCTGCTCTCTCCTCCTGTCAGCATGTCCATCACGTGAACTGCAGCCTGATTGGCCCCTTAGTGCTGCCCCTCCCTCTTTCAGTGCTGCACAGGAGATTTTACAAGTGACGGATATCAAGTGATCTGAACGTTCTACACTGGTGGGAGGTAAGAAGACCTCTTTAGTGAATACATGCCTGCATTTCTGGGGGCTTTCTTCATATCTGCCCCGTGTTCGGCCCAGTTGAAAATTCAGAATCATTCAACTAAATTAATTCCTGGTGCATCAAAAGGAAAGAATTTTCAGTTTGACTGGAAAAAAAAAAGCAACCACATGAGTAGAAAACAACCTGAGTAGAAAAGGCAGTCCGCTGCCAGCATACTGCAGAGAAGGAGCCTTGTTCTGTGTGTGGAAGCAGCGGTCTCTCTGTAGAGGCCCAACACACTTCCCTTGCTGCTTCAGGGGACTCTAGCTCTGACTCAGCAGGGGGCATGTCTGCACTCTGCAGAGACACCGCTGCTTCCACATACAAAACAAGGCTCCTTTTCTGCAGAATGCTGGCAGGGGACTGCCTTTTCTACTCAAGCTGTGGTTGCTTCTTTTTTTTTTTTTTTTTTTATAAAAGGCTTTCTTTTTTTGCTTTTATGCACCTGGAGGTTATTTAGCCGACTTTTAATTGAAAGCTCAGTTTGGCTCTAAGACCTAATGTATTTTGCTCTCTGTGTAGAAGCAGTGGCCTCTCTGTACACTTTCCCAGCTGAGTCAGGGAGCTCTATCTCTGGCTCGGCAGGAGGCTGCTCAGAGCTCTGCAGAGAGACCACTGCTTCCGCACACAGAACAAGGCCTCCTTCCCTGCATCATGCTGGCAGGGGACTGCCTTTTCTACTGGGGCTGTGGTTGCTTTTTTTTTTTTTTTTTAAAGGTTTCCTTTTGTGCTTTTGATGCACCTGGAAGTTAATTAGCTGATTTTTAATTAAAGGCTTGATGCATCTTACTCTGTATAGAAGCAGTGGCCTCTCTGTACACTTTCCCAGCTGTGTCGGGGAGCTCTAGCTCTGGCTCAGCAAGGGGCATGTCAGGGCTCTGCAGAGAGACCACTGCTTCCACACACAGAACAAGGCCTCTTTCTGTGCAACATGCTGGCACATGGACAGGCTTTTCTACTCCAGGATGTGGTTACTTTCCTAAAAAAAAAAGTTCCACTTTTTTTTTTCCTTTTTGATGCACTTGGCATTTATTTAGCTGACAATTGATTTTATTTATTTATTTTTTAAGTGAATGTTTGTTTGGGCTCTGAGGCTCGGTGAATCTTGAGCCGCGTGAGGTGGATGAGTTTGTTCCTCCGCATACACCGTCCCGGCTCTTACGTAAGGCCTGTGCAGGGAGAGAAATGACTTGACACAAACACGGGACTCGCACACTTGGTTGCACACGCTCTAAGCTGCTGACGCGGTTCTTATTCCTTGGCCCTCTCTCTCTGACCTTGTTATAACCTGATAATTTCTCGCCGCGAGATGCACAGATACGCCGCGCAGGGCGCGTTAAAGGATCGTGCCGGCTGATTATTCGCTATATTAACGGCCTTTATTTTTATGCGCTCCTCTGGAAGTCCTAAGACTGTTTGACCCCAGGTTCACACCAATGCTTTTTCTGCTGCATTTTGCAGAAACGCAGTACGGTCCATTTAACATTATTTCCTATGGGACACGTTCACATGTCCGCGTTTTCACCCGCTGCGTTTTTTGGAAAGGGTCGGGACTTTTTTGAACACAAAAAGTTGCGTTTTTTTTTTGGTTCTATAGACTTCAATGGAAACGCTGCAGAAAAGCAGGTATTGCGTTTTTTGCATTTTAAATCTGCCTAGCAACAAGAGAAAAAAAACACATCAAAAATGCAATGCAGAAACGGCTCAAAAGCAACCTACATAGGTTGGTGAGCCTAGCCCAGGGGTGGGCAACTGTGGCCCTCAAGCTGTTGAACTACAAGTCCCATCATGCCTCTGCCTTTGGGAGTCATGCTTGTAATTGTCAGTTTTGCAATGCCTCGTGGGACTTGTAGTTCTACAACAGATGGAGGGCCACAGTTACCCACCCCTGCCCTAGCCTAAAGTCAGGATCTGTAATCTGCTGAGAAACAGCTCACCAGCTGAAAGAGGAGATCAGGCTTTCAGTGGGAGTGGCTATTTTTTTGTATTAATTTTTGTTTTGGCGAAGGTTTGGAACCGCTGCCTGGTTTTCTTTGCTGTGTGTCACCGATAAAAAAAATTCACCCGGTTTTTGCCTTGTGAGAGGGAATCCAAAATGTTGTAGTTGTCACCAGAACAGGAGGAGAGGGGAAATCTTCCAATGGGGACGCCTGTTCCCAGTGACCACAAGGCTATGTTTTCATACATTGCAGGAACGTGCGCAGAATCGTGCACTTTCCCGAAATGCACACAAATGCACAGCTCTTTAGCAGATGCATGATGATCCTTAATGGCGCCCTGACGCAATTTTTTTTTTTTTTTTTTACTTTAAAGGTCAGGGTGTGCGTTTTCCGGCACATAGGGCAGCCCATTGAAATGAATGCTCGGAAATGCGCAAAATGCACGCATGGTCTGTCACACCTGCTTGGTGTGAATGGAGCTGAAGACATCTGCTCTCACTTCCTGCTGCATCTGTGGGACAGGAAGTGAAGGGAAATCTTCCCAATTGGACACGGCTGCCAAAATATTAACCAACAGGGGTTGTCACCCTCCCTACTCTATAAAAAAAAAAAAATTTGGCTTTGGATACACTATAATTGGGGTAGCAGGGTGGGGATCATCCATATGCTGATGTTCTTTAGTAGTTTAAAGAGGCAGATGTATGGGCTGGTGCCCCCCCCCCCCTCATGTGGCCCTGCGGGGGTAGTTAAGGGTGTGGCCATTACGTTACAATTAGTAAGAAAAGCAAATTGGCATTTCCCATTAACTCATTATTTATTCCAAAAGACTTGGCTCTTGAAGGAATGGAGGATGATCACAAAACTATTGGCCCGTGTAGGGAATGGAGATGGAGGTATTTTACCAGATGTCTACAGTAGGTGACATTAACTGCCGATCTGAGTCCCAAAAGGAGACACCTGTTCAATTTAAAGAGTAGCTCCACTTTTGTTGAGGAAAAAAAAAACCTTCCCCTCTGGGTGATCTATGTACACTGCAGGGATTTTACCAGACGTTGGATTCCTACCTTTTTTGTTGTTCTGAAGAAATAGCTGTTTGTGTCCATGTGCAGAGTGAATCTGTATGGGATTGGTTTTATAATTATCAATCACCTGCAGGGGGCTGTAATGAGGAAAACTGCAGGGTCAGCATCCCTTTTTTAGATGTGATTTTTCCAATTGAGAGTAGCTCACAAAAAATGACATTCTTGTTGCAGGTGATGCCCAAAATCTGACTTGTATCTTAGTGCAGACTTCTGGGAAAATCAGTGGGCCACTCACACAAGGGGGAAATTACATTTCTGGGGGGCGCTTTGTATACCATCTGTGTACAGAACACCTCCAGGCTGCCATATTGCATTTTACAGAAAATAACAGCACTGTATATATTTTGTCTAACCTATTCATTGCATTGGGGTTGATGTAATGTAGCAGAATGTTGTTTAGTTGTACCATTAGGTCCAATGCACACGGGACACTTCTGAATGATGGAAACTGACTGATGGAAAACGTAGGTTAAAAAAAGTCTGTTTAGCCGTGTATGCATAGTGCGTTTATGCGTGTTTGCGTTTAGAAGCGTTTTTTAAAGAGAAGCACAAGAGAACCTCCCAAATGCCCAGAATGCACTGCAAAGTGGTAAATTATTAACTATTTCAGACTGTTTCAGAGAAATACAGAGAGTAGAAGCAGAGACAGCAGTATGTGTTGAGATTAGTTTAGGTGGGAGTTGCTCATTAACATTTCTATTTTACACCCTATTTTTTTTTTTTGTTTAATTATTTGTTACATTGTACCAATGTTCAACCATTGCCATGTATTTTTTCCTTTTTAGAGAAAACTATTTCCACTTTTTTTTTTTTTTTTTTTTTTTTTAATCATCTCTTACATTGTACCAATGTTCACCCATTGCCATGTAACAGATAATTAAAAAAAAAACTGGAAATAGTTCTCTCTAAAAAGGAAAACAAATACATGGTAATGGTTGAACATTGGTACAATGTATTTTTTTCCTTTTTAGAGAACTATTTCCACTTTTTTTTTTTTAATCATTTGTTACATTGTACCAATGTTCAACCATTACCATGTATTTTTTTTCCTTTTTAGAGAAAACCATTTCCACTTTTTTTTATCATTTGCTACGTTGTACCAATGTTAACCCATTGCCATGTAACAAATGATTAAAAAAACAAGTGGAAATAGTTTTTAAAAGGAAAAAAATACATTGTACCAATGTTCAACCATTGGCATGTATTTTTTCCTTTTTAGAGAAAATTATTTCCACTTTTTTTTTTTTTTTTTAAATCATTTGTTACATTGTACCAATGTTCAACCATTGGCATGTATTTTTTCCTTTTTAGAGAAAATTATTTCCACTTTTTTTTATTTTATTTTTTTAATTCTGTTTTTGCTGCTGATCTCCTGAGGCCACTTTGCAACCACTTCCTGCCTACATGCAGTCCAGTGATGCCTACATGACATTTCCCAGGGCGGGTTTCCTGCTGGTGACAACAGTGGATCATGCCTGTGTACACTTTGTAGTCACCTTGGAAGCCCATGTGATGGGGTGACAAGGCAGGATCACAATGGCAGACAGGGACAGAGTGTTGTCACCCTCTAACAGGATGTGGATAAACAAGGATCATCATGGCCGGGTCATCGGGGGATATTTTTATTAAAAGATGCAGATTTAGAAAGATTGAAATACTGAAAATGGCTTTTGTGACATTAACATGTTTAAGTGTTTTATGGGTTTTTGAGATTGGATTTACCTTTTTTAACTTTTTTTTTGTTTATGGAGGAGTCAGGGGCAGACTGACTATTTGGAAACTTGGGCACCTGGTACCTTTTTCATAGGCTTTTTTGAGTTTGGGCAAGGACACAGGGGCCCCATGATCCCCTATTGCCCAGGGGCCCCATGAGTTGTCAGTCCGCCCCTGGGCAGAGTAGTATGCGGGCGAGTTGGGTGACATGTTTGTGCTGTAGCCAAACTGAGACACCAGGAATGACTCCCTGGCAGTGTGATCACATCTACAGAGAGAATGTGAAAATCTCCTGTCATCACTTCACGAGATTTCATCAGAGTTCAGCTGCGGTGATCCGTTCACCAGCGACTTTAACCCCTTCCACTCAGGGCTACCAACAAAAGACTGCAGGCCATACATGGTTCGAATTCCAAACGATTTTTCGTCCGAAAAGCGGAAATGTCGTTCGCTCGGTAATCCGATGGCGCCATCATTGATTTCGAAAATCGTCCAAGTCATAAAGTTTCCCCCATATAACAGGTAAAACTTCTGTTCCTTCCAGGTCACGGCTCATGCGCATATTCTTTTCGATCGTACAATTTGACCATCGAGTCAAAAATCGGTAGTTTTTTCATGAATTTTTCAACATGCCCGATTGCCGAAAAGGGGAGGAGCCAAGAAAATCGGCTGGTGCCATTGACGAAAAATTGTTTGGAATTCAAACCATGTATGGCCTGCATAAAAGGCTCCGTTCACACCTATGCATGCTGTTTTGGTTTTTGTCCATTTTGCAGTGCTTTTCGCAGTTCATTTTGCATTTTGGTTGTTTTTCTACACGCATTCTTGATGCATTTTTTTTTGCTCAGCTCTTCATTTTTTTTTTTTTTTTTTTACCCCTTAGGTTCCACAGTGAGTATAACCAGCATGCTGTACTGCATATACAGACCGATTTTACTGTTGTGGGTTTAGTAACACTTTAACTTGCTCTTTAAGTACAAAAAAAACATTCACAGCGTATTACAAAGTCATTTAGAAACCTTTTTTCAGAAGGGTGGAAGTTGGAAATCTGTCTGGTTTTGATTGTCTGTGTCCCCAATGGGGCATTTGTGCTCACTTCCTGATGTGTCACCAGCACAGGAAGCAAGGGGAAATTCTTCTTAAATGGGGACACAGATGCTGGATCTGAACTTGCCATGTTTTGCTTAGAGTCCCATTTTAAAGACAGAATACATCTCCATTTGGAATACATTGTATTCTTTTGGATTGTTAGCTTTTTGGGTTAGGATCAGTCTCAGTCTGGGATCTGCACTTACGGTAAGTGACAGGAGGGGAATGGCAGTTTATAAAGTGACCGTTCAGGGGTTGTACAATAGAGGGTGTGCTTGTGCAAACAGTTGGAGCGCCAGCATGGTGGTAAGTCATGAATAGAAGCTGTGTGTGGGGATGGATTGCAAGGAAGACGTTGCGATGGTCTGCAGATACACGACTTCTGCTAATATATCACTTGTAGCAAATATAAAGCTGATGTATATTCTACTTGGCTCCTCCCCCATTAACATGCTGATTACATTTCTAAATAAAACCTTTTCCATTTTTGTTACATGCCTCGTTTTAGACCCAATGCTGTTGTCACTGGGTCTCTGTGCTTGTCAATGCAATGCTGACAGATCATGGCTGGTGGGAGGGGCCAGCAGGGTGCTGTACATGTACATAGCTTCCTGAAAACCTCACAGCCTCAGTATTCCTCTCAAGAGCGAAGCACTAATGCAAGCAGTGGGTTGGCACCTGGGAGTTGTGCAAATATCAAAATGCCTTGATGGGGGGGTGTCAGTCTGGAGGAGCGGGTGTTCTAAGCGGGCTGAATTTTGCATGCAGACCACCCTAGGAAGCTGAGCCTCCATGACTGAAAGAATGAAAATCCAGTGAATAAAAGGGACGGGCCACGGACAGTCAGGCTGAGGAGGAAAGAGCTAGATCATTGGTCTCCAAACTGCAGCCCGGGGGCCGTATGTGGCCCTTTGCTTGCTTTTATCTGGCCCCTGGGGCACTTTTTTTCCCACTGATACAAGACACTATTCCTCCCACAGATACCAGCAATGGGACATAATACCTGCTACTGACATCAACAACCGGGCACTATTCCTCCCACTGACACCAATGATGGGTCGCTATTCCTCCCACTGACACCAATGATGGGTCGCTATTCCTCCCACTGACACCAATGATGGGTCGCTATTCCTCCCACTGACACCAATGATGGGTCGCTATTCCTCCCACTGACACCAATGATGGGTCGCTATTCCTCCCACTGACACCAATGATGGGTCGCTATTCCTCCCACTGACACCAATGATGGGTCGCTATTCCTCCCACTGACACCAATGATGGGTCGCTATTCCTCCCACTGACACCAAGGATGGGTCGCTATTCCTCCCACTGACACCAAGGATGGGTCGCTGTTCCCCCCACTGCCACCAAGGATGGGTCGCTGTTCCCCCCACTGCCACCAAGGATGGGTCGCTATTCCCCCCACTGCCACCAAGGATGGGTCGCTATTCCCCCCACTGCCACCAAGGATGGGTCGCTATTCCCCCCACTGCCACCAAGGATGGGTCGCTATTCCCCCCACTGCCACCAAGGATGGGTCGCTATTCCCCCCACTGCCACCAAGGATGGGTCGCTATTCCCCCCACTGCCACCAAGGATGGGGCGCTATTCCCCCCACTGCCACCAAGGATGGGGCGCTATTCCCCCCACTGCCACCAAGGATGGGGCGCTATTCCCCCCACTGCCACCAATGATGAAGCACTATTCCTCCCACTGACACCAATGATGAAGCACCTCCCCCTAATACCAAAGATACATTGTTTACTCCCTCTGATGCCAGGGCAATTTCTATTCCCGATGACCACAGTCTGGCACCCCTAAAATATAAAGGACAGTAAATTGGCCCTTTGTTTAAAAAGTTCGGAGACCCCTGAGCTAGATGATGCTGGATGTCCTCCAGCCAAGAAATGAGGCGGAGCTCTGTCTGACTTGCTGCAGCTTCTAATGCACATTGTGAGAAGCTCACAGTGTGCAGTGACATCAGAGGAAGACATTCCAGTCCAGGAGAGGAGCCGCTACAACTGGGCAGACTGCAGGGAAGGCTGACTGCAGCATTTTGACTATATTTGGTGCAGTAAGACCTACAGGAACATTGCTACCTTCAGGGAGCGCCACCCATTGGCTTACCACTGTACACGGCCTAGGGTCATGCAGTCCGTCCGGGTTCTTCCCCCGAACCCTTGAAAGCCTTTAGACCCCAAGCAGGAATCATCAGCACTGACATAGATCTCATCTGTTTATTGTTTGTGGCTTTCTGGGAAGATGCAGGCTGGAGGTGCAGTGGGTGTAGAATTATTATCCGGCAGTGAATCAGAATTCCCAGCAGAACAAAGTATCTGGGGACACTAGTGCTGATCTTGTAGTCAAATAAAAAAAAATGCAAATGTTTTCATTTTTGCTCACTTAACACTTGAAAATAAATACTCCTTTTTTGGCTTAATTTATTTAAAGTTTTATATTTTTAATATTTATTATTATTTTTAATTTTTTTAAATTAAGTTGGTGACTAGTTTTATGAGGTTTTTTTAGTTGGTTTTATTTCTAATTTGTTTTTTTTATTTTATAAAACATTATTATTATTTATTTTATGTGATAATATAGCGCTGTCAATTTACTCAGCTCTTTACGTGTGTGTGTGTGTGTGTGTGTGTGTGTGTGTGTGTGTGTGTGTGTGTGTGTGTTACATTCACAACAGTCCCTAACCCTCAAGGGGCATACATATCATTCTATTATTAATAATTTATATTCTAATTTATTTAAATCAAGTTTGTTACAGTTGCTTTATGTGTTTAGGTTTCTTGTTTGTTTTTTTGTCTTTTTTTGTTTTTTTAATTGACTTGTTTTCATCACTTTATATATTTCATTTATATTATAATTGTGTATAGTATAAAATTTATGTATAATTACTGTATATTAAAGTGGTTCTAAAGCCTTAAGTTTTTGTACCTTAATGAATTCTATGCAGGGGATTCCCCCCCCCCCCCCAGCTCCACATTATACTTACCTGAGCCTCATTGCAGTCCAGTGCTGTGCTATATCTGCTCTCCCCGGACCCTGCATTCACTACATCCAGTCTCCCCGGACCCCGCATTCACTATATCCTCTCTCCCCGGACCCCGCATTCACTATATCCTCTCTCCCCGGACCCCGCATTCACTATATCCTCTCTCCCCGGACCCCGCATTCACTATATCCTCTCTCCCCGGACCCCGCATTCACTATATCCTCTCTCCCCGGACCCCGCATTCACTATATCCTCTCTCCCCGGACCCCGCATTCACTATATCCTCTCTCCCCGGACCCCGCATTCACTATATCCGCTCTCCCCGGACCCCGCATTCACTATATCCGCTCTCCCCGGACCCCGCATTCACTATATCCGCTCTCCCCGGACCCCGCATTCACTATATCCGCTCTCCCCGGACCCCGCATTCACTATATCCGCTCTCCCCGGACCCCGCATTCACTATATCCGCTCTCCCCGGACCCTGCATTCACTATATCCGCTCTCCCCGGACCCTGCATTCACTATATCCGCTCTCCCCGGACCCTGCATTCACTATATCCGCTCTCCCCGGACCCTGCATTCACTATATCCGCTCTCCCCGGACCCTGCATTCACTATATCCGCTCTCCCCGGACCCTGCATTCACTATATCCGCTCTCCCCGGACCCTGCATTCACTATATCCGCTCTCCCCGGACCCTGCATTCACTATATCCGCTCTCCCCGGACCCTGCATTCACTATATCCGCTCTCCCCGGACCCTGCATTCACTATATCCGCTCTCCCCGGACCCTGCATTCACTATATCCGCTCTCCCCGGACCCTGCATTCACTATATCCGCTCTCCCCGGACCCTGCATTCACTATATCCGCTCTCCCCGGACCCTGCATTCACTATATCCGCTCTCCCCGGACCCTGCATTCACTATATCCGCTCTCCCCGGACCCTGCATTCACTATATCCGCTCTCCCCGGACCCTGCATTCACTATATCCGCTCTCCCCGGACCCTGCATTCACTATATCCGCTCTCCCCGGACCCTGCATTCACTATAGCCGCTCTCCCCGGACCCTGCATTCACTATAGCCGCTCTCCCCGGACCCTGCATTCACTATAGCCGCTCTCCCCGGACCCTGCATTCACTATAGCCGCTCTCCCCGGACCCTGCATTCACTATAGCCGCTCTCCCCGGACCCTGCATTCACTATAGCCGCTCTCCCCGGACCCTGCATTCACTATAGCCGCTCTCCCCGGACCCTGCATTCACTATAGCCGCTCTCCCCGGACCCTGCATTCACTATAGCCGCTCTCCCCGGACCCTGCATTCACTATAGCCGCTCTCCCCGGACCCTGCATTCACTATAGCCGCTCTCCCCGGACCCTGCATTCACTATAGCCGCTCTCCCCGGACCCTGCATTCACTATAGCCGCTCTCCCCGGACCCTGCATTCACTATAGCCGCTCTCCCCGGACCCTGCATTCACTATAGCCGCTCTCCCCGGACCCTGCATTCACTATAGCCGCTCTCCCCGGACCCTGCATTCACTATAGCCGCTCTCCCCGGACCCTGCATTCACTATAGCCGCTCTCCCCGGACCCTGCATTCACTATAGCCGCTCTCCCCGGACCCTGCATTCACTATAGCCGCTCTCCCCGGACCCTGCATTCACTATAGCCGCTCTCCCCGGACCCTGCATTCACTATAGCCGCTCTCCCCGGACCCTGCATTCACTATAGCCGCTCTCCCCGGACCCTGCATTCACTATAGCCGCTCTCCCCGGACCCTGCATTCACTATAGCCGCTCTCCCCGGACCCTGCATTCACTATAGCCGCTCTCCCCGGACCCTGCATTCACTATAGCCGCTCTCCCCGGACCCTGCATTCACTATAGCCGCTCTCCCCGGACCCTGCATTCACTATAGCCGCTCTCCCCGGACCCTGCATTCACTATAGCCGCTCTCCCCGGACCCCGCATTCACTATAGCCGCTCTCCCCGGACCCCGCATTCACTATAGCCGCTCTCCCCGGACCCCGCATTCACTATAGCCGCTCTCCCCGGACCCCGCATTCACTATAGCCGCTCTCCCCGGACCCCGCATTCACTATATCTGGTCTCCCCACACCCCGCATTCACTATATCTGGTCTCCCCGGACCCCGCATTCACTATATCCTGTTTCCACTAACACAGCTGATCACGTGATGTGGTAAAAGGTTAATTACAGCGGCCTTTTACCACGTGGTCAGCCGTGTCCAATGACACAGCGATCACCGGGTAAATACAGTTGCCGGTTATCGGCTGCACTTTCCTCACTCTGTCACAGCATGAGTAAAGTACTGCCAAGAACTGGCAGTTGTCAGAGGAGGGATCGGCACTGATGATCAGTGCCCTGATGATCAGTGCCCACCAGTGCCAGCTCATCAGTGCAGCCTCATCAAAGCACATCCGTGAAGGAGAAAAATTACCGGTTTACAAAATTTTATAATAGAAACAAAGAAATTTTTTTTTTTTTAATTCTTTTTTTGTTTATAGTGCAAAAATTAAAATGTTAATTGTATGTTACAGTATATGTATATCTTCAGTATTTGAAGAATCTAGAAATTATATCCAGTTGATTTTCTACTCTATGATCTAGATTTGACTAACATAGTATCATTTAGATACTCTTAGATTGTAAGCTCCAAGGATCAGGAGCATGGGAGGAGGAGGCAAGGGAGCTAGAGAGTAGAAGGTCGTAGGAGGAGCAGAGAGGACGGTTTGGGTGATATTTGGAGACAAGATTGGTGATGTAATTTGGGGCAGAGTCACTACTCTTAGATTGTAAGCTCCAAGGATCAGGGCCCTCCTATCCCTCTTGTATTGAACTGTATGGTTGCTGTATTGTCTCCCGTTATATTGTAAAGCGCTGAGCAAACTGTTGGCGCGATATAAATCCTGTATAATAATAATAATATATAAATCCTGTATAATAATAATAATAATATATAAATCCTGTATAATAATAATAATTTACCTGGTCAGGTATTAAAAACGTAATAATAATATAGTGTAGAGAGAGGCGGGGCAAACTATCGTTTAAAAGGAGCAATGGCGCCACCTACATGTTATCCTGACGAAGCTACGCTTGTATATTAGCGAAACGCGTTGATGTCATGCAGCGTCAATGACGTCACATTCCTACGCCCCACTGGCCCAATTTAAAGGGCGACGGCTTGCTGTTGACAAAGAGGCAGCTGAGATATCCTGATCCAGGACATGTTTCTTTGGACATTTTGGCGACAAGTTATCACGCGTACCACTGCAACGGAGACAACTGCATAGCGGCAAGATTGTTCCATATATATATATATAAAATGTATGTGTGTGTTGGGACAGTCAAGAACTTAAGGGCTCATGTATACTGCAGCTGATAAACGAACGTTCAGGAGTTAATTTGAACTTGCGTTCAGGAGTAGATTTTATCAGCGTTTCAAATGCTTGTAAACATGGCTAGCTTCGTTTTATAGGCGTTTGAGTTTAGAAGTATTTTTTAACTGTTCCGTGTCCAGATGCTGTTCAGAGCTTTTTTTTTATCAGAAATGCATCCAAAGTGGTTTCCATGTATTCAAATGGATCCGGTACACCAGCGCAGTCCGTTCCAGGTTTTGTGTGAAGGAAAAAATTGTAGAACGCGCCGCATTATGCTCATGATGGGATCCATGGTGAATACAACCAGAAAAGACCGGTCATCTCAACACATACTGCTCTCTCTGCTTCTGCTCTCTCTATTTCTCTCAAAATGCCTGAAATAGTTAATTTTTTACTGTTGTTTTTCTGGGCATTTTGGAGGGTCGTCTGAGGTTATCTTTAACCTCTTGGCGCCCAGCCCCTCCCAGCCCTTTAAGCGTTTCAGGAGGCAGGGCGGGGTTTTAGGGTCATGTGACCGCCGTGATTCGCCGTCATGGCAGTCAATTGATCGTAAAAGGTCCCAATCGAAAGGGGAGATCGGGTCCTTTCTGGGAGTCGTGGACATATGTGCTGGGAGGGTGCAGGGCGTGCGCTCTCTGCGCATATGTATTTTCTAATTGCACGCAAATATGCAGCCGCTCGGCATCAATGCCCAGACGCCGAGAGGCTGCATATTTGCATGCGATCGGCATCAAGGGGTTAAACACTTCTCACTTCTATGAGATACTGTATATACACATATCACATTTGACGTCCGGACATCCTTAATTGACATTGTTTTTAAATTTATGTCGTGTCTGTCTACTTGTGGTTGTGGTTGCTGAACATTGTGTGTTACTTTTTGTTGCTACTACAAATGATTTTTCTTAAATTGAATTATTATAAGTTTTTATTCATCATAACCTGATACAAGTCTCGTTTGCTGTCCTATTAACCACTTGTCTCATGGAATGGGCTTTACCCATCCAATGCGATTATTTTTTGGGTTCAAGCAGTAAATGAGCCCTGACTGACCTCTGTAGCTAAAGTTACTATGGAGCAAATTGTTCTCAAAATTCAAAGCAAAAGCACTGTTCAAGTTTCCAAGTAGTTTTGATCCCTCTGCTCCTCATGCCAGCAGTGACTCACTAGCATAGATCCCTCTGCTCTTCTTCCTAGCAGTGACTTCGCAGCTCAATTACCAGTGCACCCCCTCCCAGCAGTGATTCTGCAAATCAGATCCCTCTGCTCACCCTCCTGGCAGTGACTTTCTAGCTCAGATGCCCCCTTCCTCCCTGCCAGTGAATTGGCAGCTTCGAACCCTCTACTCCACATTTCCCAGCAATGACTTCCTCTGATCCCCCTGCACCTCCTCCCAGCACCAACTCAGCAGCTGTTCCCTCTGCTTCCCCTTCCAGCAGTGACTCTGTAGCTGGGACAGCTCTGTTCACACCCACAGCAGTGACTCAGCAGCTCAGATACCTCTGTTTCCCCTCCCAGCAGTGACTTGGCAGCACAGCTCAGCTCCCCCCCCCCCCCAGCAGTGACTTGGCAGCTCAGCTCCCCACCCCACCCCCCCCTCCCAGCAGTGACTTGGCAGCTCAGCTCCCCCCCCCCTCCCAGCAGTGACTTGGCAGCTCCCCACCCCCCCTCCCAGCAGTGACTTGGCAGCTCAGCTCCCCACCCCCCCTCCCAGCAGTGACTTGGCAGCTCAGCTCCCCCCCCCCTCCCAGCAGTGACTTGGCAGCTCAGCTCCCCCCCCCCCCAGCAGTGACTTGGCAGCTCAGCTCCCCACCCCCCCTCCCAGCAGTGACTTGGCAGCTCAGCTCCCCACCCCCCTCCCAGCAGTGACTTGGCAGCTCAGCTCCCCACCCCCCTCCCAGCAGTGACTTGGCAGCTCAGCTCCCCACCCCCCCTCCCAGCAGTGACTTGGCAGCTCAGCTCCCCACCCCCCCTCCCAGCAGTGACTTGGCAGCTCAGCTCCCCACCCCCCCTCCCAGCAGTGACTTGGCAGCTCAGCTCCCCACCCCCCCTCCCAGCAGTGACTTGGCAGCTCAGCTCCCCACCCCCCCTCCCAGCAGTGACTTGGCAGCTCAGCTCCCCACCCCCCCTCCCAGCAGTGACTTGGCAGCTCAGCTCCCCACCCCCCCTCCCAGCAGTGACTTGGCAGCTCAGCTCCCCACCCCCCCTCCCAGCAGTGACTTGGCAGCTCAGCTCCCCACCCCCCCTCCCAGCAGTGACTTGGCAGCTCAGCTCCCCACCCCCCCTCCCAGCAGTGACTTGGCAGCTTAGCTCCCCCCTCCCAGCAGTGATTTGGCAGCTTAGCTCCCCCCTCCCAGCAGTGATTTGGCAGCTTAGCTCCCCCCTCCCAGCAGTGATTTGGCAGCTTAGCTCCCCCCTCCCAGCAGTGATTTGGCAGCTTAGCTCCCCCCTCCCAGCAGTGATTTGGCAGCTTAGCTCCCCCCTCCCAGCAGTGATTTGGCAGCTTAGCTCCCCCCTCCCAGCAGTGATTTGGCAGCTCAGCTCCCCCCCTCCCGACAGTCATCCCAAGAAAAAGCCAGCTGAACAAATTTTGACACGGAGACGGGCATGGCCACGTTTGGGGTGCCATTAGGAATGAATGGCACCCAAACTCGCTTCACAACTTTTGCCATGATTTTCACCCAATCTGGAAAAATCGCTTAGATGTGAACAGAGCCTTACAGCTCACTTTGGTTCATTTATGAACTTTTTTTGTCGTGCAACAAAACTTTTTTTTTTTTTCTACCACATTTGAGTTGGCACCTAGACGCACAATCCTCATTTTGCTGCTTTTCCCGCGTTCCATCTACGCTCCGTTGTGAGCCGGACCGAATAAACAATATTGTTACAAATGTTATTTTTGCAGAATATATTTTCGTGGAAAGCGTTCTTTGTGTGATGGGTACAGTTGTTCCCCTTTTTTCTCGCACGCTCCGTGGTGCCAGTCCTTGGTATTGGTTAGCGGAACATAACCCAGAAATTGCAGTGAGCGGTTTGAAGTCGGACTGATGAAATCCAAAGTTCCTTTGTAGAAAACCGCTAAAGAGTTTTTTTTTTTAATCCTTTTCTATAGAAGGTCCGGCGTTTGGTGATTTCAGCCTCCCCTTCTTCATGTGATCACAGTATTGGATCGCAGTCATGAAACTTTCCTGCAAGCGGTCAGTTTTCATGGAAATGAGTTTATATACAGCACATGGGGGACTCAGCTCCCTGCAATCTCATGGCTGTCAGACGCTGAAGAAGACCATGTTTATTGCGGTTTGGACTTCATCATCTGACCAGTAATAAATCAGGAGTGCAGATTATTGTGAAACAGCGAAATACAGAATTTCCCTGGAACTGTCATCGCTGCTCAGCGTGTTTTATCATCGGCCGGATCTTGGCTGTAATATAGGAAGTGGGATTAAGTGCCTGCGGTGGGGATGTATGTGTTCTGATCGCAATCAAGATATAGTCCCACCGACTCCTACTGAGCTGACATTAAAGAGCAACTCTAGGCTTAGTAACAGGTTAAAGCGGAACTCCAGCCCTTTCTTCAGTCTTGCACAGTTGCTCTCCTGGACTGAAACGGCTCTCTGATTTCACTGCACACTGTGACTCTGGAGGTATAGACTCCAGAGAGAGATATCCTATTACCCCTGTACAGATCATTATTAGGACCTCATCTGGAATATGCAGTTCAGTTCACCAATTCACAAAAAGAACATTGGGAAACTGGAGAAAGTACAGAGAAGGGCAACCAAACTGATACGAGGCATGGAGGAGATCAGCTATGAGGAAAGATTAGAGGAACAGAATTTATTCTCTCTTGAGAAGAGGAGATTAAGGGGGGATATGATCACCATGTATAATACATAAGGGGGGATATGATCTCCATGTATAATACATAAGGGGGGATATGATCTCCATGTATAATACATAAGGGGGGATATGATCTCCATGTATAATACATAAGGGGGGATATGATCTCCATGTATAATACATAAGGGGGGATATGATCTCCATGTATAATACATAAGGGGGGATATGATCTCCATGTATAATACATAAGAGGGGGGATATGATCTCCATGTATAATACATAAGAAGGGGGATATGATCTCCATGTATAATACATAAGAAGGGGATATGATCTCCATGTATAATACATAAGGGGGGGATATGATCTCCATGTATAATACATAAGGGGGGATATGATCTCCATGTATAATACATAAGGGGGGATATGATCTCCATGTATAATACATAAGGGGGGATACGATCTCCATGTATAATGCATAAGGGGGGATACGATCTCCATGTATAATGCATAAGGGGGATACGATCTCCATGTATAATACATAAGGGGGGGATACGATCTCCATGTATAATACATAAGGGGGGATACGATCACCATGTATAATACATAAGGGGGGGATACGATCTCCATGTATAATACATAAGGGGGGGATACGATCTCCATGTATAATACATAAGGGGGGATATGATCTCCATGTATAATACATAAGGGGGATATGATCTCCATGTATAATACATAAGGGGGGATATGATCTCCATGTATAATACATAAGGGGGGATATGATCTCCATGTATAATACATAAGGGGGATATGATCTCCATGTATAATACATAAGGGGGGATATGATCTCCATGTATAATACATAAGGGGGGATATGATCTCCATGTATAATACATAAGGGGGATATGATCTCCATGTATAATACATAAGGGGGGATATGATCTCCATGTATAATACATAAGGGGGGATATGATCTCCATGTATAATACATCAGTGGTTCATATAATAAACTCGGTGTAGAGTTATTCCCCCTGAGGTCATCACAGAGGACAAGGGGGCGCTCTTTACGTCTGGAGGAAAAGAAATTTAATCTCCAAACACAGAAAGGTTTCTTCACAGTGAGAGCTGTGAAAATGTGGAATAGACTCCCTCAAGAGTTGGTTGTGGCCAGCTCAGTGGATTGCTGTAGGAAAGTCCTGGATTCTTTCTTGGATACACAGAATATAACTGGATATAACATTTATAGGTAAAGTTGATCCAGGGAATATCCGATTGCCTCTCGGGGGATCAGGAAGGAATTTTTTTTCCCAGCAGGAGCAAATTGGATCATGCTTTGCTGGGTTTTTTTTGCCTTCCTCTGGATCAACTGTGGGTATAGGATTATAACTTTTAACTTTTTTTCTTTTTTATTTATGGTTGAACTGGATGGACTTTTGTCTTTTTTCAGCCAGACTAACTATGTAACTGTGAGCTTCTCACAGTGTGCGTTAGAAGCTGCAGCCGGTCAGAGCCCACCTCATTTCCTGGCTGGAGAACATCAAGCATCATCTTGCTGTTTCCTCCCCAGCCAGACTGTCCCCGGCTCACGCCTTTCTGGCACAGTAATGGTTTTATTTAGGAGTCATGACAAGGTACAGGTGAAACAGTGAGGTCCCTCGCAGGGGACTGTTGTAGAAACAAATGAGCAAACAAACTAGGCCATCAACGGGGATTCCTCACGAATCGGGAAGGAATTTTTTTCCCTGCAGGAGCAAATTGGATCATGCTTTGCTGGGTTTTTTTTTGCCTTCCTCTGGATCAACTGCGGGTATAGGATAATTTTTTTTTTTTTTTTTTTTTATTGTCGAACTGGATGGACTTTTGTCTTTTTTCAGGCAGACTTAGGCTGACTATGTAGTGCAAGGGCCTGCCTAATTGGATACAATGGCTCATGAGAGGTGGTCGAAATGTTCCTCACTTCTGCAAAGCTGACCGTGGGCTTCTTCCTAGCCCTGGCAATGGCACTTGAAGAGATATGTGGCCAATTTTTGCTGATCCACGCCTTTCATTCATTGGATTTCAGTTTTTTTTTTTTTTTCAGTCCTGGTGGCTCAGCATAATATGTGGGCATTAGCAAGGGTGGTCTGCTTGCAAATACAGCCTGCCTAGGAACACCAACTCCTCAGGACTGACACCCACCCATGAAAGCACTTTTGATATTTTCAGAACTCCTCCCATCGGCCATCCCACTGCTTGCATCAGAGGTGAGGGCTTTCAAGAGAAGTACTGAGGCAGGGTGCTGTGATGTTTTCTGGAAGCTGTATACAGCACCAGCCATGATCTGCCTGCATTGTATAGAGAAGCCCAGAGACCCAGTGATAATTATCACTGGATTTAAAATAAGATATGTAATGAAAATAGGTTTTTATTTTAAAACTTTTAAGTAGCATGTTTGATGAGGGGGAGAAGAAACCAGGGGAGGCAAAATATAAGTGGATTAAACTTCTTCAGCTTTATCAAGGTTTACCTATTCGTAGTGTTGTAATACTCCTAAAGGTCAAAACAATAAAAAACAAATATCCAAAAAGTAAAAAAACAAACCCTGCTTCTACTACCCATAATAATTTGTCCTATAGGGAAACTATACTTTAGAAAAAAAAAAAAAGAATTTGAATTCCTCCCCCACCCCTTCATACCACTTATACCCCGCTGCACACCTTTTTTTTTTAAAAAATATATTTTAAAATATACAAAAGTAATTTTAACATTTATTTGTAAATGCATTCCAAAAATGTAGATTTGTATTTTTAAAGACATACAGTATAATTGAAATGTATTCTTAAAAATATTTTTCAGATATTTTGTAATAAAAATGCATTTCAGCATACAGTATGTGTGTATATGTATATTTATTGAAATATATTGAATATGGCCAAAATTGTAGAACTTCAAATATATGTCAATATATTTGGGAAGAATATTTTAAAAATATATTTCAAATATATTTTTCTTCCATGTGGGTGAGGCCAGTCGGTACTCCGTATCTGCAGCTTTGCTCCATAGGTCCTTAGTATTTAAAAAAAAAAAAAAAAGCAGTAGGTTAGGTGGGCTGTTAGCTTTCATTTGTGTAGAGGTATAATTCTCCTTTAACCTCCCTGGCGGTATGATTATTTACGATTTTTGGTGCTGAAAGTGGTACCATTTTTTTGCATAGAAATATGTATTTTTTTATTGTAGGCTGTAATTTTTAGGAATAACTCACTGAAATCTGTCCGGACAAGAGTCTAGTAAACATCCCGGATATGATAAAACTTGAAACACGAAATCATAAATTATAATTTAATTAATCATAAAAAATAAAATAATAAATTTAATTCAATAATCAAACCAAAAACACTGAAATTTGAAATACAGAGGCAAATTCGCACATCGCTGATCAAAGTCGCAAAATCGTTTTCAGTGTCTGATGAGGAATTTCCCCCACGAATCATTATCACTCAATTCTGCAAGTGGTTCTGATTTACTATCGCTGTTCTCTAGCCGATCTAAAACCGCTTTTGACCTAAAGGGACACTTTTTGGACGCCATGGATGTTTCTCAGTTTCCAGGCAGAAAGAACAGTCAAAATGTAGGCAGGGCGCCGGACAAAGCAGTAGGGACAAAATATATGTGAAATGCATTAAAACAGCAATGTTTTACTATATAATAATTTTTTTAAAAAATGAAATTTTTTAAAAATTTCAAATTTGCCGCCGTACGTCCCGACGTCACAGGGACCGGAACACGGAAGCCGGATGCCGGCATCGGCCGGAGGAGATGGCCGGGGACGCTGCAGGGGACACATCGCGGGAGCGAAGGACAAGGTAAGCGCTGCAGGGACTCCCTGAGCAACGCCGCATGGTAAGCCCGAGTGTAGCTCAGGGGTACCGCTCTTGGTACTGAAATTTTACCCCGAGCTACACTTGGGAATACCGCTAAGGAGGTTAAGAAAAATGCATTTGTGAGCCAACCGTAAATCGAAAAGAATCTGACGTTTTAGTTTGTAAAGTTTTTTTGGGGGGGAGAAGCTACATAAAGATCAAACTGTAGTCATCGCTCAGGGGGCAGAAGATCATTGTACATAGGACATCTAGAACTGATGTGTAACAGCCGAGAGGGAAACCAGAAGAACAAGAACCTCGCATTGCTTCATTCTTTCTGTATGACAGATTAGTAGCTGATGAAAGAGAGGCAACAGAGGTTGGCATCATCTGAAATCCAATCTTGGAACTCCACTGCTGTCCAGACATCCCCCCCACATCTCCACAGCCAACCTGGGCCCCTGCCGTGCCTCCAGGACCACCTGGGTCCCCCATACTGCCATGGTTTTCCTGGACTCCCTGCGCCTCTGCAGCAAATCCATTCAGGATTGGCTTTTGCTTCAATCTAATTTTAGTAGGTTTTGTAGAAGGGAAGAGAACGTAGACTCCAGTTTGAGTAGTCAATGTTTGAAAACCAACAAATATGGCAATATTTTGTCATACTACGAGAGCACAATTCTTACATCATATGGCTTAGATCAGAAAATGTGAAGGTAATATCGATAACAGATGTATAACTGAGATCAAATGGGATCAGGAGGTTAAGTGAGTTGTCAAGTTTTGTTGATAAAATGCTTTCGGAGATCATTGAGTTAACCTTCTGATTAACCAGTTCATAGGGTGGTTGGTCTCCATTTAGATATGGCAGGGTCTGGAGCAGCCTGTGACTCAAGAACACATTCCATGGGGGATGGTATAGAATGGACCGAATGTTCACTTGAGCAAGGTTTTGGAGAGATGTATGCTCCTTAGTCCAGAGAGCAGAAACCACGGTACAGGAACACAAGGCATGAAGCCCACTGCCAGCTTCTAGACACCTTCTCTAGCACTTTGTGGAATTTAGTGAACCCTGGATGGAACCATGTTAGGTCTGTGAAGTATCCTAAGGGATGTCTCTGTTAGTGAGGTTAGATGACTTTCTTTGGTTACAGCAGCCTTTCTCAACCAGGATTCCATGAAACCCCAAGTTTTCTCTAGAGGTTTCTACAGGTTCCTTAAACAAATAGCAATTTTTTTTTTTTTTTGGAGTGTGTGTGTGATCAGCACAGGGCCAATCAGCACTGTCCAGACAGGGTCAGGGGTCCTACAGCCTTGTAGGACAATCAGGGGAGAATGAAAACTCCTCCTATAAGCTTTAACCAGAGCACTGCTGCTGGACACTGATATAAGTCACAAGACTGCTATATACTGCTGATGAGAAAAGGTATTTAGCAGTTTATATTTACTAAAATAATTGCATTTCCATGTTGTGTACTGTGGGAGACCGGATATAGTGATTACAGGGTCCAGGGTTTAGGAACACTTTAACGAATGAACTAAACAAATGTTTTCATCTCTAATTAAGGCTGCCTTTGGGTAGTTAGTTGGGGCTCAGGCTGTTTCATCTCTGAGAGATAGATAGGAGAGATAGATGGGTAGATAGGTATGAATTTACGACGATGCAATAGATAGATGGGTAGATAGGTATGAAGATACAATAGATACGATGGATAGATATGATAGATGGGTATGAAGTTACAAAGATATGATAGATGGGTAGATGGTTATGAAGATACGATGGGTAGATAGGTATGAAGATTCGATTGATAGAGGGGTATGAAGTTACAAAGATACAATATATACGATGGATAGATGGGTAGATATGATAGATGGGTATCAAGTTACAAAGATAAGATAAATACAGTAGGTAGATAGGTAGATAGGTATGAAGATACGATTGACAGATAGATGGATAGACAGATGGGTAGATATGGTAGATGGGTATGAAGTTACGAAGATACAATATATACGATACGAGAGATATGATATGAGAGATACGGTAGATAGGTATGAAGATACGATGGATGGATAGGTAGGTGGGTGGGTGGGTGGGTAGGTAGGTAGGTAGATGGGTATGAAGTTACGATTGATGGATAGACAGGTTTGAAAATTTGAAGATACAATAGATATATCATATATATAATATATATCTATCAGATAGATAGATAGGATATAGATAGATGGGTGGATAGATAGATGGGTAGATACGATAGATGGGTAGATACGATAGATGGGTAGATACGATAGATGGGTAGATACGATAGATGGGTAGATACGATAGATGGGTAGATACGATAGATGGGTAGATACGATAGATGGGTAGATACGATAGATGGGTAGATACGATAGATGGGTAGATACGATAGATGGGTAGATACGATAGATGGGTAGATACGATAGATGGGTAGATACGATAGATGGGTAGATACGATACGGTTGGTAGATACGATACGGTTGGTAGATACGATACGGTTGGTAGATACGATACGGTTGGTAGATACGATACGGTTGGTAGATACGATACGGTTGGTAGATACGATACGGTTGGTAGATACGATACGGTTGGTAGATACGATACGGTTGGTAGATACGATACGGTTGGTAGATACGATACGATTGGTAGATATGATAGACAGATGAGTAGATGGGTATGAAGATACGATAGATACGATACGATGGGTAGATACGATAGACAGATGGGTAGATGGGTATGAAGATACAATAGATAGATGGGTAGATGGGTATGAAGATATGATACGATAGATGGACAGACAGATGGGTAGATAGGTATGAAGTTACGAAGATACAATAGATAGATGGGTATGAAGTTATGCTAGATATGATAGATAGGAACACCATAATGTTGAGGAACGTATGAACACATGATAGAGGAAGAAGGCTGACTTATTAGCATGTGACTTTGTTTAGCAGCCCTTACAACATGCCGTCCAATACAAAGAAAGTCATTATGTGGAATTGGAATTTTTAGGGGTATTTTGCATCCTCCGCACATGCAGAGAACACATGAACTTGTGAGCTCACTGAACTTCTGACAGAGTCGAGTTTTGTTTTGCGCCTATTGAAGAGATAACAAAAGGCTTTCATTGGTATGGTAACTGATTGGGATCAGAAGCATCTTGTGAAACTCTGCTGTCCATGCAGCCACTGCACCTCTTATGTATAATATAGTCTTCCTGCACGCAGCGTCACTCTGCTCCAGATACATAAACGGCTCTTGCATGCCGTACCGGCCTCTGTGCCCATGTGAATGAGCCCCAAACCTTCACCTAGACCCAAGCTGGTTTATCATACCTTGATATAGAAGATATAGTTAAATGTTTTTGGCATCTAAATAAACAGCAATGTTCAAAAACGAGTGAAATTGGTTATGTGAACTTCCTTAGTTGGTTGTAAGGACAGGTAGGACAGCTAATGATATTAAAAATTACATTTTCCTTTTACCAACATGTGTTCTATCACAGCTTTTACCTTCTGCTCCAGTAATGGGATTACATCCAGCAAATGCTAAAAAGGAAAATTTTTTAATATTTTAGTCCATTTTCCTAGTAGTTGCACGTTTCTAAATGTCATTTAATTCTGCCATTTTCTACATTCTGCAAACCTGACCAAAATGTTTGTAAATAAATGTGCAAAATCCTTTGCAGCGCAAAAAAAAAAAGATGCAGCAATGCCACCTCACCCCTTTAAAACCGAACATATATTAATGACACAGTTTTTGAGGCTAATTTAATACAGATAAAGACAATGAATGAGTTTAATTAGCACCTTAATCAGCCACAACCCGGGTAATTAATATTTGTTCAGTTTTAAAGGGATGAGGTGACAACTCCTAGCGCACACCCATCACCAGTCTTTTTGGGTACACTGTCTCTTGGCCCCAAATGAGCAAAGTGACCCGTGTCTCTTAATGCTGAATTTTAGGCAGATATATTGCGCACATAATTGCAAATGTGTATATTGAACCCCTCGCCTACAGGGCACTTATACCCCCTTCCTGCCCAGGCCACTTTTCAGCTTTCATCGCTGTCGCACTTTGAGTGACAATTGCACGGTCATGCAACACTGTACCCATATGAAATTTTTAGCATTTTTGTTTTGAGACAGAGCTTTCTTTTGGTGGTATTTAATCCCCTCTGGGGTTTTTATTTTTTGCAAAACAACTGAAAATTTTGAAGAAAAAAAAAGTTTTTTTCTTAGTTTCTGTTATAGACTTTTGTAAATGAGTAATTATTCGCTTTCACTGATGTGCGCTAATGAGGCTGCAGTGATGGGCACTGATGAGGAGGCACTGGTAGGTGGCACTGATGGGCATTGACAGGCATCACTGACGGGCACTGAAAGGCAGTACTCATATATGGCACTGATGGGCTGCACTGGTATCACTGGTGGGCATTGACAGGCATCACTGATGGGCACTGAAAGGCAGTACTCCTATATGGCACTGAGGCACTGGTAGGTGGCACTGATGGGCACTGACAGGCATCACTGGTGGGCATTGACAGACATCACTGGTGGGCACTGAAAGGCAGTACTCATATGGCACTGATAGGCGGAACTGATTGGCAGCACTGATGGGTGGCACTGCAAGACAGCTCAAATGGGCACTGATATGTGGCATTGATGTGCACTGGTAGGCACTAATATGTGGCATTGATGGGCACTGACAGGTGACACTGATGGGGCTACACTGATCATCAGGGCACTGATGGGGCTACACTGATCATCGGGGCCCCGATGATCAGTGTAGATGTCCCCTCTGAGGAATGCCGATTACCGACTCTCCTCTGTCAGCATGACAGCTCGTGAGGAGAGGAATGCGGATAACCGGCATTTCCTTATTTACATGCGATCCACTGTGATTGGACACAGCTGATCACATGACAGAGCCGAAACCATCGGCTCTTTCTGCTGATCGGTGATCCGCTATGTCCCAGGGACACTGCGCACCACCGATTCGCTGCTCTGCGTGCCCCCGGGGGCGCACACGCACGGTTAGAGTGGGAGGACGCCATATGACATCCTCCCAGAACGACAGAACCGTCGTGCTCCCGTCATTTTCTTATATGGCGGGTGGGAGGTGGTTAAATACAAGCCCCTAAATGTGACCTGGTATCAGCCTCTTACAGTCCCTGTACAACAGGGAAGGATTTTAGGAGTATATCTGTTCATGTGCTGACACAAAGCATGCTGATAGGAGGAGAGAGCAGAGTGAAATAAAGATGAGATCATTACTGTGCTGCTTTTACGTTCACTGTCCAGTCACAGGCTTGGGGGCTCGTCCGGGATGACCCAGGCTTAGAGGAAGTGGGTTGAATGATGTTGGTCAACAGACTGAGGGCATCTAGTGGAAGAAACAAAATGCTACTCTGATAATACATTGGTTTGTTTCTCTGCCTTTGCACACAAGTCACATATTTCTGGTCGTTTTTTTTTTTTTTTTATCTTTTTCATTTTATGTAACAGGACAAAGTGCAACAAGTTTCTATAAATGTTTACTTTTTTTATGGCTTTCTGCAACACTTTTTTTTTTTATCTTTTTAATATTGCTTGTGTTGTTTTTGCTGCATCAGCTAACTTGCATGATTGTCTCCAGCCTTGGGAGTGACACTTGCTGGACTGGGAGGGGCAGGCAGAATACCAGGTCAGAAGGCATATTAGCAGCAGGGCATTTTTTTTCAATGACCTCATATTGTTTCTGTTGCACCTTTCCAAATTTCCCAACATGCCAAGAAACAAATTACAGGGATTTCCAGCTTTGGATTAATTTGTTCTCTTGCTCGAGATCTGATGCCATTTATTCCTTTATTCCTTTTTCTTTCTCCTTCCGGCTGTGCTTTTCAACCATGTCTTTCTACTCTCCAAGGTGAATGTTTTATTTTCTGTGGCAAAGGATTGCAGTGTGGAGCTTACTCGCAATGTGCATTAGAAATTGCAGCAAGTCACAGTCCGCCTCATTTAGTGGCAGGAGGACACCCAGCATCATCTAGCTCTTTCCTCCCCAACTCCCTGGCCTTCCCTTACATTTATTTGAATTTCAGTCATTTCAGTCATGGAGGCTCAGCATCACATGCTGGCATTACCTGCATGCCAGTGCCCTACTAGGAATGCCCAATCCTCCAGACTGACATCCCTCCATCAAGGCATGTTGATATTTGCTTAATTCCTCACAAGAGCCAGCCCACTGCTTGTGCCAAGGCTGAGGGCTCTTAACAGGTGTACTGAGGCAGGGTGATGGGATGTTTTCCGCTCCCTGCCAGCCATGATCTGCCTGCATTGCATAGGAAACCACAGAGGCCCAGTGATGACATCATGGATCTAAAATAAAATATGTATTAGTAATGGGCAGGTTTTATTTAAAATGTAATTAGTATGTTGATGGGAAAAGGGATATGGGGGGGGGGGGGGGTTTAACCAGGGAAGGCCAATTTTAACTAGTTTAAAATCAAATTTTAATGCCTGGGTGTTTATTAAAAAGTTAAAAGCCAACAACCCTGAACATTAGATTTTAAAGTTAGAAGACAAACAAAAAATACATTTTTTTTATTTTATTTTTTATGTTTGTCTTCTAACTTTAAAATCTAATGTTCAGGGTTGTTGGCTTTTTTTGACTTTGTTTAAACTAAATTGCCGCCAAAACTTTTCAGCAATGATCAGAACATAAGGCTGGCCATACAATATACAATTTTTTATTGAGAGTTTTGCTTTAGATTTACCAAAAAACCATATAATAGGAGGTCAAACCTAAACGACACTTCAATTGTATCCCATTAGGCCGGCCCTTGCACTACATAGTTGAAGGTAAATCTAAAGGAAATGGTCAGAAAATTGTATAGTGTATGGCCAGCCTTAGTCAATGTTTGTATGTTTTCTGTAGTTCCACTGAGAAGGCTCACCTTCCTTAGGCTGGCCATACATTATTCAATTCTCTTGAGATTTTTGCTTTAGATTTACCAAAAACCATATAACAGGAGGTCAAACCCAAACACTTTCAGTTGTATCCAATTAGGCAGGCCCTTGCACTACATAGCTGAAGGTAAATCTAAAGGAAATTGTGCAGAAATTGGACAGAAAATTGTATAGTGTATGGGCAGTCTTAGAGTGACACCACAAAAAGAAATGGGGGGGGGGGGGGAAGGGTCACCTGGAGAGGGAGGACAACAGACTACAAAATAAATATCTGACAGAGGCTCTGACCCTTCACCACACTTAAAGTGGTATTTAAACCTGAGAAATGAAAGATGAACAAAGCTTATTCTTCTATAGTGTCTTTGCCTTGATCCAGAGAACCCAGTGAGATTTTTGTCTGCTTTCTCATTCCTCTGCTGTCTGCATGAGTCCTTTCCAACAGTTTAGGCCAACTCTACAGAATCCTGTGAAACGCCCTTAAATGGAGTTTACAATAAGTATTTCCTATCCGCACCATCTAGTGGCCATTATGTGGTATTTTCCTGAGTCATGCTGATTTTTTTTTTTTTTCTTTTCTGAATGAGACATTCGACCTACAGAGGAAATAGCCTCGTAACATTCGATTTTGCTGGTATTCGTACAGAAAGCATTTTTTTGTTATTGTACCCCTTAATCTACTTTGTAGTTGCTGCAGCCAGTGGTGTGTTTGCCTGGGGCAGCAATTTTCTGGGGGCGGCGCCAATTTAGTGGAGTAAATGGGGGGGGGGGGGGTAGATACACCATTGGCTGTAGCATATCAGGATCAGTAAGGGGGATCTACTAGGAATTTTTTTCCCTGCAGGTGCAAATTGGATCGTGCTTTGCTGGTTTTTTTTTTTTTTTTGCCTTCCTCTGGATCAACTGTGGGTATAGGATTATAACTTTTTTTTTTTTTTTTCTCTTTCTATGGTTGAACTGGATGGACTTTTGTCTTTTTTCAGCCAGACTAACTATGTAAGCGTGTGTGTGTGTGTGTGTGTGTGTGTGTATGTATACGTGTGTATGTATATATGTGTGTGTGTGTGTGTGTGTGTATATACGTGTGTATGTATATATATATGTGTGTGTGTGTTAATACATGTGTATGTATACGTGTGTATGTATATGTATGTGTGTTATATATATATATATATATATATATATATATATATATATATATATATAAATGTATGTATGTGTATGTAACTATATCACCTCTAAGACGTGGGCTGATTGCTGCTGTAAAGATTTCCTTGCCAGCCAGCAGTTGATGATTCTGCAGGAACTGTCTCCTTATTTATGTGCCACTAAAGATCTGCCATGCCAGCGATGATTACAACGATTCCATTTTTTTTCCTAATGGGCGAATTAACGAGATATTGTTGGGATATTTTTTTAGATTCCCTCAATGCAGGGCTTTTAATTAGCATTTTTTCTTTTTCTGCATGAGCCATCGTTCTGTATGTACGTCATAATTATCCGTTTTAATTATTGCCTTCAATGTATTTTCGATCGAACATCCGCATTGTAAACGTTGACCTGCATTGTGAGCGTTTATAAAGGTAACTGCTTTGTACAGTCAGCACAGCAGCATGCAAGTACATGGGAGCCGCGTGTAATTGGCGTGGTTGGCAGGATGTGTTGTTCGATTTTCTATTAACAGATATATGAAGCTAGGATTTAAAGTGAACCTAGCCTCAGATGTATTTTTTTATGGAAAGTGTAACATTTCCAGGGATTTATTACCTCTCACAGAGATCACAGGACTCCCCCCTGACAATGCCTTCATCCAGAAGGAAATTTTAAGTGTTACTAAACCCACAACCGTAAAAATGCAGTAAGGTCTTGTTCACACCTATGCATGTTGCAATGTGCCGCGAGAGTAAAAAAAAAAATATATAAGTCCCTGGCTCTATCCAAAAATGCAGCGGCTAAAAACATAGATGTGAACGTGTCCCATAGGAAACCAAGTTAAATGGACTGTAGTGAGTTTCTGCAAAAAGCGCTAAAAAAACACATAGGTGTGAACCAGGCCTAAAGCATGCTTGTTACACTCACTGTGGAACCTAAGGGGTTAATCCTCTGCATTGTGTAAAAAGGCTGTTTGATCCTCCCCTTCTTTTTGCTGTCCCCAATCCATCTGCTGATAGTACAGAGCCTTGGGGCAAGCTGCACATGCTCAGTTTGGTGTGTATTGCTAGATTTATGTTTTTTGGGGGGGGGGGAGTACATATGATTAGCACAGGGCCAATCAGTGCTGTCCAGACAGAGGGTCAGGGGTCCTGCAGCCTCATAGGACAATCAGAATAAAAACTCCTCCTACAAGATTAACCAATGCTCAGCTGAACATTACAAGACTGCTATATATTGCTGATGAGAAAATGTATTTAGCAGTTTATATTTACTAAAATAATTGCATTTCCATGTTGTGTATACTGTGGGACCAGATATAGTGAATGCAGGGTCTGGGGAGAGCGGATATAGTGAATGCAGGGTCTGGGGAGAGCGGATATAGTGAATGCAGGGTCCGGGGATCCTGGATATAGTGATTGCAGGGTCCGGGGATCCTGGATATAGTGATTGCAGGGTCCGGGGAGAGCGGGTATAGTGATTGCAGGGTCCGGGGATCCTGGATATAGTGATTGCAGGGTCCGGGGAGAGCGGGTATAGTGAATGCAGGGTCCGGGGATCCTGGATATAGTGATTGCAGGGTCCGGGGAGAGCGGGTATAGTGAATGCAGGGTACGGGGAGAGCGGGTATAGTGAATGCAGGGTCCGGGGATCCTGGATATAGTAAATGCAGGGTCCGAGGATCCTGGATATAGTGATTGCAGGGTCCGGGGAGAGCGGGTATAGTGAATGCAGGGTCCGGGGATCCTGGATATAGTAAATGCGGGGTCCGGGGAGAGTGGGTATAGTGAATGCGGGGTCCGGGGAGGCCGGGTATAGTGAATGCGGGGTCCGGGGAGGCCGGGTATAGTGAATGCGGGGTCCGGGGAGGCCGGGTATAGTGAATGCGGGGTCCGGGGAGGCCGGGTATAGTGGATGCACGGTCTGGGGTTTAGTGACACTTTAAAGTATGACTAAAGACTAAATTTTTTTTTTTTACTTTTGGATAGAGTGGAGAGGAATTGGAACCCCTGTTGGGGTTTTAATTGCTGTCTGTCCCCATTAGGGCGATCCATCCTCTCTATTTTTCTTGCTATCAAAAATGAAGGAAAATCCCACATTTTGGGTTGTCGCCAAAACGGGTATAGAGGAGAAATCTTTCAATGGGGGACTCTATTTCTAGTGACATCTAGGGATTTCCTCTCGCTTCCTGTTTTGGTTATGGAACAAGAAGTGATGGGAAATATCCCCAATGGGCCAAAGATGGCAAAAAAAATTGGGGTTATAACCCTCACTTAATCCATCAAAAAAAAAAAATGTTGCTTTTAGTTTTACTTTATGCACTACTACAGAGAAGCCATGGTTTCCATACACTGCATTGATGATGGCAGCAAGCACAGCTGCATGCAGTTTGGAATGAATGTCTCTATAATATTATAATCTGTGATACAATGTAGCGGTTCTGGATGTACATTAAGCATGAAAACGTGTGGTTTTTTTTTTTTTTTTTTTGTAAATCCGAAATACATTTTTTTGCACTTCATGATGAATGTGAAACCCGTCGATCCTTCTATTTTAAGAAACCTCTACTGCAGGGGTCTCTAAACTTTCTAAACAAGGGACAGTTTACTGTCTTTCCAACTTTAGGGGGGTGGACTGTGGCCACTGGGAGTAGAAAAGGTCCCGAGATCAGTGGGAATAAACTATGCCCCTTCTTTGATGTCATTGGGTGGAATTGCGGCCCATCGTTGGGGTCATTGGGAGGAATGATGCCCCATCGTTGGGAGGAATGGCGCCCCATGGTTGGGGTCATTGGGAGGAATGGCGCCCTATCGTTGGGGTCATTGGGAGGAATGGCGCCCCATCGTTGGGGTGGGAGGAATGGCGCCCCATCGTTGGGGTGGGAGGAATGGCGCCCCATGGTGTGGGTCATTGGGAGGAATGGCGCCCCATGGTGTGGGTCATTGGGAGGAATGGCGCCCCATGGTGTGGGTCATTGGGAGGAATGGCGCCCCATGGTGTGGGTCATTGGGAGGAATGGCGCCCCATGGTGTGGGTCATTGGGAGGAATGGCGCCCCATGGTGTGGGTCATTGGGAGGAATGGCGCCCCATGGTGTGGGTCGTTGGGAGGAATGGCGCCCCATGGTGTGGGTCATTGGGAGGAATGGCGCCCCATGGTGTGGGTCGTTGGGAGGAATGGCGCCCCATGGTTGGGGTCGTTGGGAGGAATGGCGCCCCATGGTTGGGGTCGTTGGGAGGAATGGCACCCCATGGTTGGGATCATTGGGAGGAATGGCGCCCCTTCGTTGGGGGTGGGAGGAATGGCGCCCCATGGTGTGGGTCATTGGGAGGAATGGCGCCCCATGGTGTGGGTCATTGGGAGGAATGGCGCCCCATGGTGTGGGTCATTGAGAGGAATGGCGCCCCATGGTGTGGGTCATTGGGAGGAATGGCGCCCCATGGTGTGGGTCATTGGGAGGAATGGCGCCCCATGGTTGGGGTCATTTTGGAGACCATTGCTATATTGAACTCTGCAGATGATATTGAAAGTAAATTGCCTGTTTACTCGAGGAATTGTTACACTGAGTTTAACCAGCAAACATTTTGAAACTAAAAAAAAAAGTGTTCGTAATGAGGATGTGTGAAAGGGTTAATGGGTTTAACCAACCGCACACAACACGACAGATTGTTAACACAGGCAGAAAAAAAGTCTCCTTCAAATAAATGTATTTGATGTTGTCACCCAATAACAGGAAGTGCCTGAACAAAAACCCTCACGGCAGGATCACTAGGGATTACTTTAATCAAAGATGCAGATTTAAATAGATGTGTAGGTTCCTGATGGTGACAATATTAGACCCTGCCTGCATAGTAATGCAGGCCATAGATGGGGAGAAAAAACGGCAGATTTTTCTTTTAAAAAACGAAAATTCGGTCGTTCAAGCGGCCGACGTTACCATCAATGGTAAAAAAAATCGGCCGATTTTCATCCCTTCTACAGCTGGCAAAAAGTGTCCCTGCAGAGAGCTCCGCTATTTCTGACAGTTCTCTGACAGTTCTTTGACATTTACAGCGGTTGAAACATTGTATCTATTTGTTTCCATTTAGGATACAGATGTTTTTATTCGGAAACAAATAGATACAATGTTTCAACCGCTGTAAATGTCAAAGAACTGTCAGAGAACTGTCAGAAATAGCGGAGCTCTCTGCAGAGATACTTTTTGCTGGACTGGAATTCTTCTTATTTTCATCCTACTTCTTCTTCTTCTTCATCCTCTTCTTCATCCTCATCCTCTTCTTCTTCATCATCCTCTTCTTCTTCATCATCCTCATCCTCTTCTTCTTCTTCATCCTCATCCTCTTCTTCCTCCTCATCTTCTTCATCCTCATCTTCTTCTTCCTCTTCTTCATCCTCTTTTTCATCCTCTTCTTCATCCTCTTCCTCTTCTTCTTTTCTTCTTTTTGTCTTCCTCTTGCAGGTCACTGCTCATGCGCAGATTTTTTATCGGTAAAAAATCGGCCGACTGGCCCATTAATGCCGCGAAAATCGGCCGATCGGCCGATTTTTTTTCCAACTTTACCAAAAAAAAAAAACGGCCAAAATCCCAAAAAACGGCCGACCAAATCGCCCACTAACGATCCGAAAATCGGCCGATTTTATTTTCGGCCGACAAATCAGCCGATTTTCGACCCATCTATGGCCTGCATAAGTGTCTGCATTGATGTTTTTATAGTCTGAGCCGTGTGAGACAGGGTGACAATGTAGGAGCACAATTTGGACCCAGGGACAGAGTGTTGTCAACCCATAACAGGAAGTGCCTGGACAAGGACTTTCATGGCAGGATCACCAGTTATTACTTTGATAGCTGCAGATTTAAAAAGATGGGAGGGCTACCTGATAGTGACAACAGTGGACAATGCTTGATTTAGGCCCCAGTGCAGAATGTTGTCACCCCATAACAGGAAGTGCTTGAATAGGGACCTTCGTGGCAAGATCACCACTTTCATTGAATACTTTCATGATTTAAAGAAAAACAGGTGGACTTCCTCATGGCAACTCAGACCATGCCTGCATAATAAATGTCAGCGTTGACTTTTTATAGTCAGCCTTGTGAGAGGGTGACAAAATAGGAGCACAATTTGCACACAGGCGAAGTGTTGTCACCCCATAACAGGAAGTGCCTGAACAAGGGCATTTAGGGCAGGATAACCAGGTAGTACTTTGTGTATAGTGATAGCTGCAAATTTAAAAATACTGATGGGCTTTCTGATGGTGACAACCTTGGACCATACCTGCATAATAGGTGTTGACATTGACCATGTGACTGGATGACAACATCAGTCTGCGATTTGGATCCAGGAACAGTGTTGTCACTCCATAACAGGAAGGAACAGGAATAGGGACCTTCATGGCAGGGTCATCACTTTTATTTCTTTCGTGAAAGCTGCAGACTTAAAGAAGTGTTAGCTTCCTCATGGTGGCACAGATTATGCCTGCATAATTAATGTCAGCAATTATTTTTTTATAGCCTCAACCATATAAAAGGGTGACACCATATAAGTGGGATTTGGACCCAGGGACAAAGTGTTGTCACCCCATAAAAGGAAATGCCTGAAAAGACTTTCATGACAGGATCACCATTTTTATAAAAGGACGGGTGGGCTTGCTCATGGTGACATGGATCATGCATGCATAATACGTGTCAGCTTTGACTTTTTAGTCTCCACTATCTGACAGGGAAAAATTGTATGTGCGTGATTTGGACCCAGGGATGAAGTGTTGTCACCCCATAAAGGGAAATGCCTGAACAAGGGCCTTCATGGCAGGATCACCAGAGATTACTTTGACAGCTACAGATCACATGATGGACTTCCTGATGGTGACAACATTGGACCAGTAGTAAATGTCTGCATTGATTTTTCAGTCTCAGCCATGTGACAGGGTGACAACGTAGGAGCACAATTTGGACACAGGGACAGCGCATTGTCACCCCATAACAGGAAGTGCCTGATGTCTGTTCCTTTAATAAAAGCTGCAGATTTAAAAAGACCGAAAACCATTTTGGGAAATGCATTCATACATGTTTAAAAAGTAGTGGTTGTGATTTTCGTGGTTGGTTTCCATTTACTTTATGGCTGGCTGCTGGTCCTCCATTGTTCTTTCAGATTCCTTATGATGAAAGTTGTGTGAGTTTTGAGTCTTGGCAATGTCTGACCCCAGTTACCGGTAGAAGTGAATCTCGGCCAGAACACAGCAGGACGGAGTCAGGAGTATTATCTGGATAAAAGCGCTGATGGCGGCCCGTCCATCGGGGGGAGGGGAGGATCAGAGGCACACCGCTGCGAACAATTTTAGGATATGAATCCGATTCCTGCATGAGATCTGACAGTTCCTGGATGGAGTATTGGAGATAGTGGTGCACCCAAATGAAAATTCTTGACCAAAACCAAAATGGACAATTTTCTTTTTTTTATTTATAAAAAAAAAAAACTAGAGATATTATAATATATATATATATATATATATATATATATATATATATATATATATATATATATATTTATAGGATTTATATAGCACCCACAGTTTGCTCAGCGCTTTACAATATAACGGGAGACAATACAGCAACAATACAGTTCAATACAAGAGGGATAGGAGGGCCCTGATCCTGGGAGCTTACAATCTGGGATATATATATATATATATATATATATATATATATATATATATTTATTTATTTATCATATAATTTATTTTTTTTTTAATAATATCATGAATTTTTAAATAAATATGAATGTTGTTTTTCAGCCAATAGGCTGCATTCACACTCAGCAGTTTTTGAAGTGCTTTTGCATTACAAAAAAGAAAAAAAAAAGCGCCCGAAAAATGCATCCCTTTTAAATTCGATGTATGTCTTCACACTGGTCCGTTGCGCTTTCCTTGAGGTGTAAAAATCCTGCTTGCCGCATTGGTGCATATTTGGTGAGTTAAAAAAAAAAAAACAGCCGAATGACGTCTACAGCGCAGTTGTCCAGTCTTCGGAGGGTGCCAGTGGCACACACCCGGCAATCTCCGTGATCGCTGTGTCCTACGGACACAGCTGATCATATGATGTAGTAAAAAGCCAATCACAGCGGCCTTTTACTACATGATCAGCTGTGTCCAATGACACAACAGATTTATATCGCTTTAACAGTTTGCTCAGCACTTTACAATATAAATTACCGGCTATTGTCAGAGGGCGGATCGGCACTGATCATCAGGGCACTAATGATCAGTGCCCAGCATTGCCGCCCACCTGTGCCCAGCATTGCTGCCCATCAGTGCCACCCATCTGTGCCCATCAGTGCCTAGGAGTGCCACCCACCCGTGCTGCTCATCAGTGCTGCCCGTCATTGTTGCATATCAGTGGTGCCGCCTATCAGTGCAGCCTCATCGCACATAAGTGAAGGAGAAAAATTACCTGTTTACAAAATTTTATATTAGAAACATAGAAAATCTTTTTTTTTTTTCTTTTTTTTTATAGCGCAAAAAATAAAACACCCAGCGGCGATTAAATACCTCCAAAATAAAGCTCTATCTGTGTTAAAAAAATGATAAAAATTACATATGGGTACAGTGTTGCATTACCGCGCAATTGATGTCCCAATATTTATGAACCTGACTGTATATAGCAAAACAAAATTAAAATCACAGTGATTAATAAATACCACCAAAATAAAATTGTGTCTGTCTCAGAAAAATGCGAAAAAATTCATATGGGTACAGTGTTGCATGACCGCGCAATTGTCATTCAAAGTGTGACAGCGCTGAAAGCTGGTCTGGGCACGAAGGGGGTAAAAGTGCCCGGCAGGCGAGGGGTTAATGTCCGCATATGTTAACATCTGTTGTTTTGAATGGACGAAAACCCTATTTTTCTTCAGTTAGAAAAAACTGATTGTAAACTTATCCGTGGTGACTAAATTGACAAAAAAAAAAACGGAACGTTTGAAAGGACCCTTCCTGTATTAAAGACCACTCACTGCTGCCCTCTCTCCTTGTGCAGGGTGACTGGTCCTGTCTCCACCCCCCTCCTGTAGTTTTCTGCAGGCAGCCTGTAGTGGGCGGAGCTTTCTGGGCTCCTTAACTAGTTGCCGACCGCAGATAGCCGAATGATGGCTGCACTGCGGCCGGCCAGTTCTGGGTGGACGTCATATGACGTCCCCCCAGAACGCGCTCTCCTGTGCGCCCCAGGGGGCGCGCACCCGACGATCTCCGTGATCGCTGTGTCCAAGGACACAGCTGATCACGAGATGTGGTAAAAGGCCAATCATACCGGCCTTTTACCACGTGATCAGCGGTGTCCAATGACACGCTGATCACAGGGAAATGCAAGTGCCGGTTCTCGGCTGCACTTTCCTCACGCTGTCAGATCGTGAGGAAAGTACTGCCGAGAACCGGCAGTTGTCAGAGCGAGGATCGGCACCGATCATCAGGGCACTGATGATCAGTGCCCTGATCATCGGTGCCCAGCAGTGCCACCCACAAGTTCCGCCCACCTTTGCCCAGCAGTGCACCCACTAGCTCCGCCCACCTGTGCCCAGCAGATCACCCACCTGTGCCCAGCAGTGCACCCACCTGTGCCACTCTGCAGTGTCACCCACTTGTGCCACTCTGCAGTGTCACACACCTGTGCCCAGAAGTGCCACCTACCTGTGCCCAGCAGTGCCACCACCAGTGCCACCCACCTGTGCCCACCAGTGCCACCCACCTGTGCCCACCCACCAGTGCTGCCCACCAGTGCAGCCCAGCAGTGCTGCCAGTCAGTGCCACCAGTCAGTGCCCAGCGGTTGTGCAAGTCAGTGCCCAGCAGTGATGCCAGTCAGTGCCGTCTATCAGTACCCATCATCAGTGCCGCCTATCAGTGCTGCATATTGGTGCCGCCTATCCGTGACACCTCATTAGTGCTGCCTATCAGTGCCGCCTATCCGTGCCACCTCATTAGTGCTGCCTATCAGTGCCGCCTATCCGTGCCACCTCATTAGTACTGCCTATCAGTGCCCTTTAGTGCTGCCTATCAGTGCCCATCAGTGCTGCCCATCAGTGCAGCCTCATCAACGCACATCAGTGAAGGAGAAAAATTACCTGTTTGAAAAATTTTATAATAGAAACAAAGAAACTTTTTTTTTTTTTTTTTTCAAATGTTTTGCACTTTTTTAATTTATAGCGCAAAAAGTAAAGCGCCCAGTGGCAATTAAATACCACCAAAAGAAAGCTCTATTTGTGAGAAAAAAATGATCAACATTTCATATGGGTACAATGTTGCATGACCGCGCAATTGTCAATCAAAGTGCGGCAACGCTGAAAGCTGAAAATTGGCCTGGTAAATAAGGGGGTATAATTGCCTGGTAGGCAAGTGGTTAAACAGCTTTGCTTTCTCCATGTAAACCTCAGTGATATCACTACAACCTTTACCGGGTAATATCTGGATTTGTAAAGGTATTTGGTGCACACAAAGTTCATCTATAGCCTTGAGAAATATATTTATATAGATTTTAAAGGAAAAGTTTTTTTGTGCGCGGAGTTCTGCTTTAATGCTAGTAACAGACTGCATCCTATGTCATTTTTTTTTTTGTTGGATGAATTCATTAAAGTGGAAGCGTCTGGCGTACAGCGCAGGTCTGTAGCAGAAGGAGTGACAGCCTGGTTCTGTCATGTTCTGATCCGATGTCCCTTTCTGCCGGAACACGTTTGATTGTCAGAAGAGCTGGCACATTTATGGGCGGCTCTGCTGGCGGCACACATCACATAATGGTCATTCGTGGGAAACGTGTCATTCTAGCGGAGATCCAGCCAAAGCGCTAAATCCAGCAGAAAGATACCCGGGAAGTGAATTGTTCTACTTGCCAAAATATTTTTAAATCTGTTCAGCCCTCATTCCGTGTGTTGGCATGATGTAGTGCCATGCCTGCTGAATGGCATCCCGACGCAGCTTGCTGACCAACTAATGTGCATTGCAGTGCACTGCCAGGAATGCTGCATGCACCAGTTTTGCTGCATTGTCAGCCTGTTCATTTTGAAGGGGTTGTTTTACCACAACGCATGCTGATCCAAGGATAGTGAGCGCCAGGAGGCAGGTGTTGATGCATCGCCATGATCTGAAAGGGCCTTATGTACTTGATGTACAGTACGTTGGTGCTCTTTCACAATCTCACTGGAGTGCAGTGCCCTATGAAGAGCGATCCATGTTCAGATCACTTTTCAGGGGACAGTTAAAGTGTTACTAAACCCAGGACCCTGCATTCACTATATCTGGTCTCCCCGGACCCTGCAGTCACTATGTCCGCTCTCCCCCGGAGCCGGCAGTCACTATGTCCGCTCTCCCCCGGAGCCGGCAGTCACTATGTCCGCTCTCCCCCGGAGCCGGCAGTCACTATGTCCGCTCTCCCCCGGAGCCGGCAGTCACTATGTCCGCTCTCCCCCGGAGCCGGCAGTCACTATGTCCGCTCTCCCCCGGAGCCGGCAGTCACTATGTCCGCTCTCCCCCGGAGCCGGCAGTCACTATGTCCGCTCTCCCCCGGAGCCGGCAGTCACTATGTCCGCTCTCCCCCGGAGCCGGCAGTCACTATGTCCGCTCTCCCCCGGAGCCGGCAGTCACTATGTCCGCTCTCCCCCGGAGCCGGCAGTCACTATGTCCGCTCTCCCCCGGAGCCGGCAGTCACTATGTCCGCTCTCCCCCGGAGCCGGCAGTCACTATGTCCGCTCTCCCCCGGAGCCGGCAGTCACTATGTCCGCTCTCCCCCGGAGCCGGCAGTCACTATGTCCGCTCTCCCCCGGAGCCGGCAGTCACTATGTCCGCTCTCCCCCGGAGCCGGCAGTCACTATGTCCGCTCTCCCCCGGAGCCGGCAGTCACTATGTCCGCTCTCCCCCGGAGCCGGCAGTCACTATGTCTGCTCTCCCCCGGAGCCGGCAGTCACTATGTCCGCTCTCCCCCGGAGCCGGCAGTCACTATGTCCGCTCTCCCCCGGAGCCGGCAGTCACTATGTCCGCTCTCCCCCGGAGCCGGCAGTCACTATGTCCGCTCTCCCCCGGAGCCGGCAGTCACTATGTCCGCTCTCCCCCGGAGCCGGCAGTCACTATGTCCGCTCTCCCCCGGAGCCGGCAGTCACTATGTCCGCTCTCCCCCGGAGCCGGCAGTCACTATGTCCGCTCTCCCCCGGAGCCGGCAGTCACTATGTCCGCTCTCCCCCGGAGCCGGCAGTCACTATGTCCGCTCTCCCCCGGAGCCGGCAGTCACTATGTCCGCTCTCCCCCGGAGCCGGCAGTCACTATGTCCGCTCTCCCCCGGAGCCGGCAGTCACTATGTCCGCTCTCCCACAGTACACAGAACATGGAAATGCAATTATTTTAGTAAATATAAACTGCTAAATATCTTCTCTCATCGGTAGTATATAGCAGTCTTGTGTCTTCTATCAGTGTCCAGCTGAGCACTGGTTAAAGCTTGTAGGACAAGTTTTCATTCTCCACTGATTGTCCTGTGAGGCTGCATAACCCCTGACTGCACTGATTTGGCCCTGTGCTGATCACATACACTCTCCTAAGAAAAAATAAACTTGCAAGCAGTAAGTGGTAATGGCTGGTAAGGAAACATTCTTGTATGTTGGTGGTTGGTAAGGACACATTCCTATACATTGATGGTGGTTGGTAAGGAAACATTCTTGTATGTTGGTGGTTGGTAAGGAAAGGACCCCATACATTGATGGTCCATAAAGAAACATACTTTGTATATTGGTTTGTTGGTAAGGAAATGTCTCCATATATTGATGGTCAATATGGAATGTCCTTGTACATTGGTGGTTGGTACACTGGTGGTTGGTGAGGACAGGACCCCATACATTGATGGTCAGTAAGGAAACATTCTTGTATATTGGTGGTTGGTAAGGAACTGTCTCCGTATATTGTGGTTAGCAAAGAAAAGTCCTTGTATGTTGGTGGTTGGTAAGGAAACGTTTCCATATGTTGCTCAGTATGGAAACGTCCTTGTATATTGGTGGTTGGTAAGGAAATGTCCCTATACCAGGGGTAGACTGACCATTTGGAAACTCGGGCACTGCCCGAGGGCCCGGGGTCGGTAGGGGGCCCCATGAGATGTCCCTGGTACCTTTTTCATAGGCTTGGGCAAGGACACAGGGGCCCCATGATCCCCTATTGCCTGGGGGCCCCATGAGCTGTCAGTGTGCCCCTGCCCTAGACATTGATGTTCGGTAAGGAAAGATTCCCATGCATTGGTGGTCAGCAAAACTAGCCAGACATTTCAATGAAAATTCTTAAGAAGAGTCTTAGAAAAATTTAGTACGAAAAGTCGCAGAACGTTCGTTGTTCAAAAGTTTTCATTGGGCTTTTAACATTTGATTTTGGAATGAATAGACTTTACCGAACCGAAACCAGGTAAACTGTTAGAAATTAGTTTATTCAAGAATTTTTCCACTGCTCCCTCGAATTTTCCCAATTATTGTGGTTGAGAACAATTTGACCCACTAAAGATTAGAAAAAGGAACAAACTTTTTTTAGAACCTTCTTTTCTTAAGAAATTTTGGTTTGAAATTCTACCCATCCATGGCCAGCTTAAGGAGTTGTCCCCATACATTGGCAGTCAGCAAGGAAATGTCCTCGTCGTCATACATTGGCATTTGGCAAGGAAACGTCCTCGTACATTTGTGGTCGGCAAGGAAATGTCCTCGTACGTTGGTGGCCAGTAAGCAAAAAAACCCTGTACATTGGCGGTCGGAAAGGAAACCTCCTCGTACATTGGCGGTCGGAAAGGAAACCTCCTCGTACATTGGTCGGAAAAGAAACCTCCTCGTACGTTGGTCGGAAAAGAAACCTCCTCGTACGTTGGTCGGAAAAGAAACCTCCTCGTACGTTGGTCGGAAAGGAAACCTCCTCGTACGTTGGTCGGAAAGGAAACCTCCTCGTACGTTGGTCGGAAAGGAAACCTCCTCGTACGTTGGTCGGAAAGGAAACCTCCTCGTACGTTGGTCGGAAAGGAAACCTCCTCGTACGTTGGTCGGAAAGGAAACCTCCTCGTACGTTGGTCGGAAAGGAAACCTCCTCGTACGTTGGTCGGAAAGGAAACCTCCTCGTACGTTGGTCGGAAAGGAAACCTCCTCGTACGTTGGTCGGAAAGGAAACCTCCTCGTACGTTGGTCGGAAAGGAAACCTCCTCGTACGTTGGTCGGAAAGGAAACCTCCTCGTACGTTGGTCGGAAAGGAAACCTCCTCGTACGTTGGTCGGAAAGGAAACCTCCTCGTACGTTGGTCGGAAAGGAAACCTCCTCGTACGTTGGTCGGAAAGGAAACCTCCTCGTACGTTGGTCGGAAAGGAAACCTCCTCGTACGTTGGTCGGAAAGGAAACCTCCTCGTACGTTGGTCGGAAAGGAAACCTCCTCGTACGTTGGTCGGAAAGGAAACCTCCTCGTACGTTGGTCGGAAAGGAAACCTCCTCGTACGTTGGTCGGAAAAGAAACCTCCTCGTACGTTGGTCGGAAAAGAAACCTCCTCGTACGTTGGTCGGAAAAGAAACCTCCTCGTACGTTGGTCGGAAAAGAAACCTCCTCGTACGTTGGTCGGAAAAGAAACCTCCTCGTACGTTGGTCGGAAAAGAAACCTCCTCGTACGTTGGTCGGAAAAGAAACCTCCTCGTACGTTGGTCGGAAAAGAAACCTCCTCGTACGTTGGTCGGAAAAGAAACCTCCTCGTACGTTGGTCGGAAAAGAAACCTCCTCGTACGTTGGTCGGAAAAGAAACCTCCTCGTACGTTGGTCGGAAAAGAAACCTCCTCGTACGTTGGTCGGAAAAGAAACCTCCTCGTACGTTGGTCGGAAAAGAAACCTCCTCGTACGTTGGTCGGAAAAGAAACCTCCTCGTACGTTGGTCGGAAAAGAAACCTCCTCGTACGTTGGTCGGAAAAGAAACCTCCTCGTACGTTGGTCGGAAAAGAAACCTCCTCGTACGTTGGTCGGAAAAGAAACCTCCTCGTACGTTGGTCGGAAAAGAAACCTCCTCGTACGTTGGTCGGAAAAGAAACCTCCTCGTACGTTGGTCGGAAAAGAAACCTCCTCGTACGTTGGTCGGAAAAGAAACCTCCTCGTACGTTGGTCGGAAAAGAAACCTCCTCGTACGTTGGTCGGAAAAGAAACCTCCTCGTACGTTGGTCGGAAAAGAAACCTCCTCGTACGTTGGCCGGAAAAGAAACCTCCTCGTACGTTGGCGGTCGGAAAAAGAAGCTTCTTCGCGCACGTTGGCGGTCAGTGAGAGAAGAACACCCTTAGAATGTTTGAAGGGTCCCCTTACAGACCACTAAAAACATCTGGTATCTGTTACTCACCAGAAAAATTGAGGAAGTGATCTACTGGTCTCATGTCAATGGCTCAGTTAAGTGACGTTGATGTTGTAATTATAAAGGTATCACCAGGCAGGAGATAAGTCCACCACTGCTCATTGGTCAAGAACTTCAAGCTACTTCTGCAGGAACCTTGGTTGACAAAGGTAACTCCCAAGAGTCAGCCCGCTGTCTACATCAGGAGCTGTGCTAGGGTGCTGTTATTTTTCCAGGAAGCGATGTACAGCACCCTGCCAGCTCCTCCCACCAGCCATGATCTGCCTGCATTGCATAGAGAAGCACGGAACCCCTGTGATGAGAACACCGGGTCTAAAATATTATGTAATGGAATCCTATTTTATTTTAAAATATAATTTGTAATTTGATGAGGGAGAAAAGTAGTAACCAGGGAATAAACGTCAGCTTTGCTTTTTCTTTTTAAATGAAATAAATGATCCATTTTCAAATCTTGCTTGAACGTTTCAAAAAAAAAAAAAAAAACCTGATGCCGGAGAAGAGGTATTATGTTAATCGATGACAGCAGGTCTCGGAATGTGCGGTTATAGGTGCTATAAGAGGTATGAATAATAAATGAACTTTTTTATTAAACACACATTCTTATCTTATCACGCTGGGAGTGTGACATCCATAAATTCCCTGGAGGTGCAGTAAGTGAGGAAGGTGTTATGCACCGCCTGACGAGTTTTCTTTTTTTCTTTAATATTCTAAGTTATACCCGATCAGAGGTGAATACTTTTTTTTCTTCTTCTTAAAGGAATAGTCCACCCAAAGGTGACATATAAGCTATATGAGGAGTCTGGTGGGGGAGTCATTCCAGTGGACACCCTGGTGTCTCCATAAAGAATACCTGTCACTGTTAGGTAAATCGTAAGTAAGTAGTAAATAATAAAATAAAAACTATTTAGAGCACCTGCATCCCCCTCATGCTCAAACGCAAATGCATACGTAGGCTTTGCACATATACAGTTGTGTTCAAAATAATAGCAGTCAGACATCACTAACCGGATCAATCACTGTTTTTGGTAGAAATGATATTTCTACATGGCAAATAATTTCCTAGCAGGTGTAGTAGAGTAATAGAAATCCAACAGACCCAACAGTCATGACATGCATGCTGCTGATTCTGTGTCATTGAATCACTCATTGAAAGGGGCGTGTTCAAAATAATAGCAGTGTGGAGTTCTATTAGTGAGGTCATTAATTCTTTGAAAAACAGGTGGCAATTATTGCCCTTATTTAAGGAAGGAAGGCAGCAAATGTTGTACATGCTGGTTACAGTGCATTTCTCTCTGAAATTCTGAGGAAAATGGTTCGTTCCAGACATTGCTCAGAAGAACAGAGTACCTTGATTAGAAAGTTGATTGGAGAGGGGAAAACATATAAAGAAGTGCAGAAAACGATCGGCTGCTCAGCTAAAATGATCGCAAATGCTTTAAAATGGCAACCAAAACCTGAAAGACGTGGAAGAAAGCGAAAAACTACCATTGGAATGGATAGAAGAATAGCCAAAATGGCGCAGACTCAGCCAACAATCGGCTCCAGGAAGATGAAAGAAGGTGTGACGTTCCCTGTGAGGACTGTTACAATTAGAAGACGCCTATGTGAAGCCAAGCTATCTGCAAGAAGCCCCCGCAAAGTCCCACTGTTGGAAAAAAGACGTGTGCTGAAGAGGTTACAATCTGCCAAAGAGCACATTGACCGGCCTAAAGAGAAAAGGCGCAACATTTTGTGGACTGATGAAAGTAAGATTGTTCTTTTTGGGTCTAGTGGGCGGAGACAGTTTGTCAGACGACCCCAAACACTGAATTCAAGCCACAGTACACTGTGAAGACAGTGAAGCATGGTGGTGCAAGCATCATGATATGGGGATGTTTCTCATACTACGATGTTGGGCCTATTTATCGCATACCAGGGATCATGGATCAGTTTGAATACATCAGAATACTTGAAGAGGTCATGCTGCCTTATGCTGAAGAGGAAATGCCCTTGAAATGGGTGTTCCAACAAGACAACGACCCCAAACACACCAGTAAAGGTGCAACATCTTGGTTCCAGACCAACAAGATGGACGTTATGGAGTGGCCAGCCCAATCCCCGGATCTTAATCCAATAGAAAACTTGTGGGGTGACATCAAAAATGCCGTTTGTGAGGCAAAACCAAGAAATAGAGAAGAACTGTGGAATGTGGTCCAATCATCCTGGGCTGGAATACCTGATCACAGGGGCCAGAAGTTGGGTGACTCCATGCAACACAGATGTACAGCAGTTCTCAGAAACAGTGCGACTACAACCAAATATTCATGAAGTCATTCAAAGGAAAGCAAAATCTTCAAACATTTTTCAGTTTATATAGTGAATGTTTGAGTTTGTAAAGAAGAATACAATGGAGTCTTGCGTAGTGACGTGTGTACAGGCCATGGCGGCTGAGTGCATTACTTATTGTTTTCCTTGAAGCAATTGTACCTGCTAATTCCAGGTCTTCCTGAAGCTCTCCACAAGTGGTTCTAGGCTCTTGGACAACACTTCTGATAATTCTTTTCACTCCTCTGTCAGAAGTCTTGCAAGGAGCCCTTGGTTATGGCTGGTTTATGGTGAAATCATGTTCTTTCCACTTTCCGATTATGGCCCCAACCATGATCACTGGAACATTCAGAAAATATAGAAATCCTTCTGTAACCAATGCCATCAGTATGTTTTGCAACAAAAAGGTTGCAAAGGTCTTGAGAGAGCTCTTTGCTTTTACCCATCATGATGTTTCTTGTGTGACACCTTGGTAATGAGACACCTTTTTATAGGCCATTAGGTGAGACTGAACCAGCTAATTTTAATTTGCACTAACAAGGGGCAGGATTGCTTTCTAATTACTGATAGAACTCGGCTGGTGTCTTGGCTTTCCATGCCTTTTTTGCACCTCCCTTTCTTCATGTGTTCAATACTATATATATATATGTGTGTGTGTGTGTGTGTGTGTGTGTGTGTGTGTGTGTGTGTGTGTGTGTGTGTGTGTGTGTGTGTGTGTATATATATATATATATATATATATATATATATATATATATATATATATATATATATATACACAGTGGGGATCGAAAGTTTGGGCACCCCAGCTAAAAATTATTAATATGCATAAAGAAGCCAAGGAAAGATGGAAACATCTCCAAAAGGCATCAAATTACAGATTAGACTTTCTTATAATATGTCAACAAAAGTTAGATTTTATTTCCATCATGTACACTTTTCAAAATAACAGAAAACAAAAAAATGGCGTCTGCAAAAGTTTGGGCACCCTGCAGAGTTAATATCTTGTACTGCCCCCTTTGGCAAGTATCACAGCTTGTAAACGCTTTTTGTAGCCAGCCAAGAGTCTTTCAATTCTTGTTTGAGGTATCTTTGCCCATTCTTCCTTACAAAAGTCTTCCAGTTCTTTGAGATTTCTGGGCTGTCTGTCACGCACTGCTCTTTTAAGGTCTATCCATAGATTTTCAATTATGTTGAGGTCAGGAGATTGTGAAGGCCATGGCAAAGTCTTCAGTTTACGCCTCTTGATGTAATCCCCCGTGGATTTCGAGGTGTGTTTAGGATCATTATCCATTTGTAGAAGCCATCCTCTCTTTAACTTCAGCTTTTTCACAGATGGCATCAAGTTACCATCCAAAATTTGCTGAAATTTTATTGAACACACACACACACACACACACACACACACACACACACGTATGTGTGTGTATATATGTTTGTATGTATGTATATGTTATAAGCTTATGTGCAGGAGTTCTAGTGATCTTCACACTTTTTTTGTTTTTGCTCACAGAGTTCCTTTTTTGGGCCAATTCACACTATAGAACTATAGAACACTATAGCAGTCCAGATGCGTTTCTGCATGCTTTCTTTTGGCGCGCTCCGGCACATTTTTAATGTGTCCCATTTCTTTTTTCCCCCTCTCTTTTGTCTTCAATTTTAGTAGGGGCATGTGCGTTCCAGTGCATTTTTGTGCATTCTGGTGTGTTTTTTTGTGCGTTTTTACTGCGTTCTGTGCAGGAAAAATGCAGCCTGTTCTACTTTTTTTTTTTTTTTTGTTTTGTTTTTTTTCTGCAACCGGAACACACTGGAACTGCAAGCACTGATGTGAACTATGACATTGACAACCATATAACCTTCTTTCTGTGCATTTCGGATGCAGGAAAAAAACTGAAACGCATGTAGTGTGAACTGTCCCTTATCCCGCCTGGCCACAAAAAAAAAAATTCTGCACAGCTCTGCAGGTTTTTAGACCCAGGACCCCGGTTCTGCAAGGCAACAGCGCTAATCCATGATACTCCATGTTTTCTGATTAGACACGACTTCAGACATATTTAAAGAAGCAGCTGGGGGTTTATTTTTAGCGCTCCAGTGTGTTGTTTGTGGCGTCTTTTTAAATACGGGCACATCTGTATTGTGGAGGGACACCTGCGTATGAGGACGCCTCCGATAGCCACGGTGCTATTGTCACAGCCCAGAGGTAATTGAGTCACTTGTTTTTCCTGTACAGAACCAGCCAGCCAATAACAGGCGGCCGGGAGCAAAGGGTAATTCCTGCAATACAGTAAAACCACTTCCTTTTTTCTAAAGGCTTTTTTTTTTTTTTTTTTTGTCCTTTTGTATTGGAGAACAGACAGGTGTGTTCATGGAGTCAAAAATAATTCTGAGCTAAAGTTAGTGCAAAAAGAGCTAAAATAAAGTCTGATGCATCATCTACTCCCTAATATATATCGAGGTATGACATATATAGAAGTTATTTTGTAAGCTGGTAACAGACCAACTTCACTTTAACCACTTCAGCTTTCAGCTGCAGAAGAATTTACCCCCTTCATGACAAGGTCGTTTTTTTTTTTTTTCTTTCCTGTTCAGCACTGTGCTACTTTAACTAGCAATTCTTCGGTCCTGCAACACTGTAAAGGAAGCTTTCTTTTTGTGTTTTTTTTTTTTTGTTTTTTTATCACCACTCAGTCTTGTGTGTGTGTGTGTGTGTGTGTGTGTGTGTGTGTGTGTGTGTGTGTGTGTGCTTTTTTTTTTTGACTACTGATGGTATTGATCAGCCACTTATAGTGCGGCGGCCAATCTGACGCTATCTTACATTGGGTAGGAATTGACTAACTGACATCACCAGTGACACTAATACTGTGGCCATTGATAATACTATGCACTGCCACTGTACTAATGACATTGGCTGGGAAGGGGCTGACATCTCAGAGTAATCAAGGGGTTAAGTGTGTGCCTAAGGAGTGTTAATGTGTATGTGCTTCTTTTTGCTAAACATCTTTGGACATCAGGGAAAAGAAGCAAAGTGATTGTTCCCTCTGTATAGATCCCTGTGTTGAATGTCAACACAGAGCTCTGGGCTGTAATTGGACACAGCCAGTCAGCAGGTCCCAGCCATGCATCATTGGCCAGGACTGTGTACAATCAATGTTAGAGTCACAGACAGAGGCGTGTGTGCATCTTGTACCTGGAAAAGGCCAGCGACATACAGGTACGTCGCTGTTCCCGCACGGGTGGTCCATAAAAGTACGTCGCTGTTCCCGCACGGGTGGTCCATACAGGTACGTCGCTGTTCCCGCACGGGTGGTCCATACAGGTACGTCGCTGTTCCCGCACGGGTGGTCCATACAGGTACGTCGCTGTTCCCACACGGGTGGTCCACAAGTGGTTAATTTACTTCTCTTCTGCTTTCCCTGGTTCTTAATGCCCCCTCATCTACATAACAAAAATATTAAATAAAACCTTTCAGTTTTAAAAAGTATTGCAACCACGACATGTGACCACCCCCCGTCTGCTGGGGTCTGCAAGTCTAAACAATCCTTAAGCTGGGTATACACTAGTAGAATTTCGAATGAAAATTTGTACAAAAATTCTCAGTAGATTTGACAGTTGTCGTTCTAAAGTAGACAAAAACTTTGATTGCTTTTAACATTCAATTTTGGAATTAATGTAATTTCCTGATGATAAACAGTCACGGTTAAAAATTGGTTAATTCTAGAAAAATTTTACATGCTGCCCCTTTGGATTTTCTCATCACTCTGGTGGAAATGAATACAAATAATGGGGCACTATTCCTCCCATTGACACCAACAATGGGGCACTATTCCTTCCACTTATAACCAACCATCTTGTTCCATTATCATTAAAAATACATCTCAGCTAATAAACACATTGGTACTTTACTACAGTAAACTCCAAGCTGTGGCTTGAGGGCCAGATGCGACCCTGTGTGTGTTCTTATCTGGCCTTTGGGGCACCATCCAATTCACTGACTCCAAGAAGGAGGTACTATTCCTTCCACTGACCAACAGTGGGGCACTATTCCTTTCACTCATAAGTGTTGGGGCAATATATCTTCCAATGACAGCAATTAATGTGGCACTATTCCCTTCACTGACACCAATAATGGGGCACTATTCCTCCCACTGATACCAATAATGGGGCACTATTCCTCCCACTGATACCAATGATGGGGCACTATTCCTTTCACTGACACCAATGATGGGTCACTATTCCTCCCACTAATACAAATAATAGGGCACTATTCCTTTCACTGACACCAATAATGGGGCACTATTCCTTCCACTTATAACCAACCATTTTGTTTTCCATTATTAAAAATCTATCTCAGCTAATAAACATGTTGGTACCCTACTGCAGTAATCTCCAAGCTGTGGATTGAGGGCTAGATGCGGCCCTGTGCTTGTTCTTAACCGGTCTTTGGGGCACTATTCAATCCACTGACTCCAACAGTGGGGCACCATTCCTTCCACTGGCACCAACAGTGGGGCACCATTCCTTCCACTGGCACCAACAGTGGGGCACCATTCCTTCCACTGGCACCAACAGTGGGGCACCATTCCTTCCACTGGCACCAACAGTGGGGCACCATTCCTTCCACTGGCACCAACAGTGGGGCACCATTCCTTCCACTGGCACCAACAGTGGGGCACCATTCCTTCCACTGGCACCAACAGTGGGGCACCATTCCTTCCACTGGCACCAACAGTGGGGCACCATTCCTTCCACTGGCACCAACAGTGGGGCACCATTCCTTCCACTGGCACCAACAGTGGGGCACCATTCCTTTCACTTATAACCAAAAATTTTGTTTTCCATTATCCTTAAAATTACATCTCCGCTAATAAATACATTGGTACCCTACAGCAGTAATCTCCAAACTGTGGCCTGGGGGCCAGATGTGGCCCTTTTGCTTGTTCTTATCTGGCCTTTGGGGCAGCATTCAATCCACTGACTCCAACAAGAGAGCATTATTCTTCCTACTGACACCAGCAGTGGGGCACTATTCCTTTCACTTATAACAGTGTTGGGACACTATTCCTCCCACTGACACCAATGCAGGGGCGGACTGACCATTCGAGCACTCGGGCACTGCCCGAGGGCCCGGGGTCAGTAGGGGGCCCCATGAAATGCCCCTGGTACTTTTTTTTTTTTTTTTTTTTTATAGGCTTTTTTTTTTTTTTTTTATAGGCTTTTTTGGGTGTGCTTTGAGTTTGGGCAAGGACACGGGCCCCATGATCCCCTATTGCCCGGGGGCCCCATGAGTTGTCAGTCCACCCCTGCACCAATGATGGGGCACTATTCCTACTTCCACTGACCATCAAGCCTGAGGCGTTGTTAACTCCCCCTGACCAATCTGGCCCCTCTAAAGTCTGCCCTAAATCCCAGTATACACACAATAAGAAAATCAGCTGAAAAAACTGATTTCGAAGCGATCGTCTGATAATCTGATCATTCGTACACAGCTTTCTAGAGCCGATCGCGACCGTTCATGCAAAATTATCTGAAGGGCCAAGCGTGAAAATTTTTCTTGTATAAGATAACAGAACGATTGATTTTCATTTTATGCAGTACAATATTCGTCTGTACAAAGGCCACGGGTGGATAGAAAAAAAATTGCTCAGTTTCTCCATCAACACAGTCACTGTTGATGGGGGAATCCCTCCCACAGCGCTGCCAGCAGGGAACACTAATCGTTTGGGGGAAAACCCAACAGGTCCCTGCTGAACTGGACGAATTTCAATCCATTTATGGCCGGCTTAACAGTGACTGACTCTAATCACTGCTCATCTGACCTTTTTTCCGCTTACAACTCACTAGCAAGCTGAGCAGAAATCCGGCATCTGTCTGAATGCTGGCAAGTCCCCAGGTATAAGCATTTGTATATAGACACCGCAAAACTGACTTCAGCTTAAGGGCTAGTTCTCACCATAGCAACGCAGCCCGGATGCGTTTCGGATGCACGCTTTCCATGCGTTCCGGTGCATTTGTGATGCATTTCACTTCATTCTTCAACTTGTATAAGGATGTGCAGGGCCGTGGATAAGGGGGTACCACCAGTCCTCCTGTGGAGGGCCGTGGATAAGGGGTACCACCAGTCCTCCTGTGGAGGGCCGTGGATAAGGAGTACCACCAGTCCTTCTGTGCAGGGCCGTGGATAAGGGGTACCGCCAGTCCTCCTGTGGAGGGCCGTGGATAAGGGGTACCACCAGTTCTCCTGTTCAGGGCCGTGGATAAGGGAGTACCACCAGTTCTCCTGTTCAGGGCCGTGGATAAGGGGTACCGCCAGTCCTCCTGTGGAGGGCCGTGGATAAGGGGTACCACCAGTCCTTCTGTGCAGGGCTGTGGATAAGTGGGTACCACCAGTCCTCCTGTTCAGTGCCGTGGATAAGTGGGTACCACCAGTCCTCCTGTGCAAGGCCGTGGATAAAGGGATACCACCAGTTCTCCTGTGCAGGGCCGTGGATAAGGGGGTACCACCAGTTCTCCTGTGTAGGGCCGTGGATAAGGGGGTACCACCAGTCCTGTTCAGGGCCGTGGATAAGTAAGTACCACCAGTCCTCCTGTGCAAGGCTGTGGATAAGGGGGTACCACCAGTTCTCCTGTGCAGGGCCGTGGATAAGGGGTACCACCAGCCCTCCTGTGCAGGGCCGTGGATAAGGGAGTACCACCAGTCCTCCTGTGCAGGGCCGTGGATAAGGGGTACCACCAGCCCTCCTTTGCAGGGCCGTGGATAAGGGGTACCACCAGGCCTCCTGTGCAGGGCTGCAGTTAAGGGGGTACCACCAGTTCTCCTGTGCAGGGCGTGGATAAGGGGGTACCACCAGTCCTCCTGTGCAGGGCCGCGGTTAAGGGGGTACCACCAGTCCTCCTTTGCAGGGCCGTGGATAAGGGGTACAACCAGGCCTACTGTGCAGGGCCGTGGATAAGAGGGTACCACAAGTCCTCCTGTACGGGGCCCAGGCCAG